>NW_026717939.1:0-27000 GCF_029784015.1 Lycium ferocissimum
CGCTGTGTGGGGACGCGTACCTTTGTTGTGATGTATATATATAAGGCACAATTGACTGCGGGGTAACGTTCGTGGCCTACGATATGATGTTTATATATATAAGGCCGCTGACAGTGGGTGACGCTCGTGGCTCTCACGTGCATGATTATATATATAAGTCAAAGTTGACAGGGGTGACGCTCGTGGCCCTCGGCGAGGTGATGTTTATATATAGGCGCACAACGCATGTGGGTGACGCTGTGGCCTTTGTTGTGGTGTATATATATAAGACATACGGACGCGGGGTGACATCGCGGGGTTGCCTATCGTTCCACCCCGTAGTTTCGTACGTGGAAATTTATGGTGCATGTTGGACATTCTAAGTATGGATATCGGAGTTCCCTTCAAGGATATATGATATTATACGAACTAATCCTATGGTCATGACGGTTTGCGTTCATATAATAATCTATGGGAAACTCCGGGATCAAGCTAATCTAAGAAAATAAGTTTGTCCAAAATTTGAAAAAAGTTGACAGAATTTTAGGTCAACCTTGGAGGGGTATATCTCCTAGTATATTAAGAGTTTTAAGATGTTTCAAAAGCCTAAAATGAAGTTCTTCAAGTCTAGTTTCCAACGCAACAAACCGCTCATCGATACGATATCAAAGTAGAGAATTATGGACGTTACAAGTTCAGCTGACCGAGCAGAAACGCATGCTACGCATCGCTATGCGCACTGACTTGTTACAATTGGACCCGACCCGAATTTGAACTAATATAAAAGGGGCTTGCACCTTTTTCAGCCAAAACCTCTTCCAAATTGTTCCAAAATCCTCTAGAAATTTCCCCAACTTCCAAACCCAAATTTTAAGTCTAAATCAACGATAATTCTGGAATTTTGGTTCAGGCAACGTATAGTTACGAGTATAGAATCGTATGGCGACGCGTGTGGTTCAAGTTTAAGGTGAATAAAATGAAGTTCTTCTACTATAAGGTATGTTCTTGCTATTATTTACATGATTAAGATGATGTAACGGTTTAGCAATTCTTGGAAAGGAAAGAATCATAGGAGAAAAATCATAAAGAGTTGAATATAATTCTTTTGATTATGGTATTACATGGATGTTGTTAGCATGGGTTGGTTGAATATCGGAGAAACATCGTGTGGGATGTTTTATCGAATATATTGTATTGATATGGTTGTTGATGTTGTTGGTATTGTTTGGGAGTTGTTTTGGTATTTGGAGGAGGTAAAGAATATGTGGGGAGATGCGTCAGTAATTTCGGCGCATTGTTGAAAGATTTATTTGAAGGACTAAGACAAGTCAGATAAAGGTGTGAGTCTAACAATAGTATAAATTTTCTTGAATATAGATTTACGAGCCTGGGAGGACAAGCACTGAGTAGTTAAAGTTAAGGCGACCAAAAAGGTATGTTAAGGCTAAACCCTTTCTTTCTAAAGGCATGATTCTTTCGTTATAAAACCAGGCTATATCCATAATATCCTTGCCCCCACAAATGCTAAGCCCAAGAAGCTGCTAGAATCTCATGATCCTTATGATATTATTGGAGTTTATTCATGATCTTGAGACTATTCTTTTAAGATTGATCTCACTCTCATAATACTTGTTCTTTGGAGGTGAGATATGGCGATGACTTCATTCTATTTTTTAATGCTATCTAAGTTTATGGCTCTCGATGTCATGATATTATCAATTTCATCTTTACGTACATAGTTGACCTTCTGGAAGCGAGTGATATAGTGATAATGATAATGGTAACGATGATGTTGATTTCATTTATGTATTTTTATGTATATGTATATATGTATGTGCATTGCATCCCACCGATCAGCCAGTATAACATCGAGTCCCGCAAGTGCCGAGTACGGATAACATCTAGTCCCGCAAGGGCCGAGTAAAGATAACACGAGTCCCCGCAAGTACGAGTACGGATAACATCGAGTCCCGCAAGGGCCGAGTACGTATAACACGGTGCCCGCAAGGGCCGTAGCACGATAACATCAAGTCCCGCAAGGGCCGAGTACGGATAACACCGAGTCCCGAAAGGGCCGGGTACGGATATGACAGATGTATGTATAGTAAGTGTATATGAATGCATATGTATCTATGTTGTGTATGGATATGTACGAAATGTTTTTCCTGTAGTCGACTAGTTTACATGATAGAGATCTTAAGAAGAGTACGAGGTATAATTACTTAGTTTATCTTATGTTATCTTCATTCTGATATCATACTACTATTAATGCCTTACATACTCGCACATTACTCGTACCGACGTCCCTTCGGACGTCGTTGCCTACATGCCCGGCAGTGTAGATAGACGAGACGAGGATCTTTCATCATAGGCCGCCTTCGGTACCGCTTGATTGGTGAGCTCCACTTCTTCCCCGGAGCATTGCCGATCCGAGTTGCATATTTTTTTCTGTGAAAGAAGGTATGTCGGGGGGCCCCGTCCCGACTTATATACTTCAAATATAAAGTTCAGTGAGTTTTTGCGTATTTGGGGCTCGTGTACACTTAGTCATAGTGTGACAAAAGAGTAATGTCGGCATCATGGGTCCGCTGTACATATACTACTTCGCATGATATAATGTTCATATTTAGCCCTTAGCCTTATTTTACCATTCGAGATATGAAGGACGAGAGTTATAAGTTGGTTCGCTCGGTTCCTGCAAGGTGCCGGGTGCCAATCACGCCTTGCCAAGGGTAGGGTGTGACAAAGTGGTATTAGAGCAAGCCTGCCTTAGGTTGTCTCAGCCGTGTCTAGCAAGTAGTCTTGTTTATGGTGTGGCAAAGCGCACACACTTATAAACCGGAGGGTCGCAAGGCATTTAGTGAAGGATTAATCTCTTTCATCTTAGATCGCGCTATAGAGGAGCTAAATCATAGGATACGATGTCCCCGATTCTAACCCCAAATATTTTGATCATGGATAAGTAGTTGATTATGCCGCTACGAGATAATTGCTGAGAATTGAAGTTGTTTATTCGAAAGGTATGTTTCCTGTTTTATTAATATGGATAGACATTGATATAAGAACTTCAACAGATATTATGGGTATTTCGTGATTGCTCATGGGCATTGGACGTGTTTTCAGACCGTGGCATTGTGAATGAGGTAGTAAGAATTATAGAGGAAACTCTACCCAAATTTTTCACAAATTGAATTGTTTGCATGTTTATAGAGAAAGAGTAAAGGAAAATATGACCACGCGTTTGGTAAGTCATGATTGAAGAAACAAATGCTATGAAATGCTTTTAAGGAGAAGTTTTAGAATGATTTTAATTTAATTTAAAGGAGAAACCCTAGAGGGAAAAATAATTAGCAGTTAAAGGAACTGGAATGAGTTGCATATGAGATTTCGGGGGATTGAGATCTATTGGAAATATAAGGAAAGTTGGCATTAGGAACTCAAATAAGGTATTACGATTTATAGGTTGGATTGGTTAGTAAGAGGTAACAAAGAAATACCGATATTTATATGAAGCACGGGGTACGGGAAGTTTCACCCTAGAAGTAAATATATCTATACGAGATCAAGATGGGTTTGTACTCATAGTGGAATGTTTTGCGTACTTTAGTAGATATTATTAAGCCGCGTACGGGAAAGAGCACTCAAGAGCAAAGGAAATCAAGGAGGAAGATGAGAAACTGCGGTTATGAATTGATTAAAGGAAGTTATGTGACCATCGACGATAAGAGAAAGTTTAATAAATTAGTGAGGTTGGACAAAGGTAGACAGTGATGCCATAAGACAGTGGAATTGGAATAGAGATACGATTACAAAGGAAACAGGACGAAAATACGAGGAATAGACATACATACGAGCAAGCTATGAATGACAAGATGCACTTTATAGGTATTTCATGACGAAGACAAGGATTGACTGGATAAGGTATTGGAGGAATTTTGACACCCGACAATGGGGCAATCGAAAAGTAATAGGGAGCTATGAAGCAAGATGAGCTAAGGAAATGCAAGGAGAAGTCATGAAAACTGACGGAGATAAGATCGCAAGAAAAGGATTCAAGGATATAAATAGAGGAGACGAGCATTTAAGGAATTAAGAGATCCGCTTTGATTGATAAACCGAAACAACGTATAAGTGCATTAGACTTATTAAGTGAGAGTCGGGCAAAGGTCAAAAAATAAGTGCGGGAGAACCCCAAAGGAAATGATCAAAGGATATTGCGTTTGGTCGAAACAAGTTGGTGACAACGAACCTCGCTAACGCAGTAAAATAATGGTTTCCCTCAAAAGGGGGGGGAGGGAGGAATGGAGGTTGTTGCGTATAAGGAAAGAATGAAGCGATTTGAATTCGCTGCAACACAAAGACCCTTAGTTAAGAGTTCACTCCTAATTTATTAGCCGAACTAAGGAATCAGAAACTTTAAGGGTAAGTTGAAGGAAAAGAATCATTAAGGAACAGATTTTGTGATGTTTGATGTTAGTACAAGAGCTACCGTCGGAAAGCGCAAGTGCAAGAAATCCAACTAAGAGCAAGAGGAGTTAAGCAAAAATTTCGGTGTTAAACCGATCGATAAATAAGTGTATCACAAGATTAATTTGACTACTATGGAAAGCAAAGGATACCGTGATACGACTAGTTTGAGGATATCAAAATGGAAGGAATGAGAATGAATTAAACTCTAAGAAGATGAAGTTAGGGATATCGGGTGAGAACAAGAAATTCGAATGAAAGTATGTATCATGTAAACGTGCAAAAAGTGAAGAAAGATAACCTCGCGTAATTCGAATAAGTTTCGTTTTAATTGAGCAAGTGAGAAAAAGTAATTACTAGTGAATGCAAGAACACTGATATTTACTCCGAGAGCGAACTCTACTTTAACATTCGAGGAAGAATGATTTTTAAGCGGTGGAGAATGTTACACCCCCGTAGTTTCGTACGTGGAAATTTATAGTGTTGGACTTTCTAAGTATGGATACTGAGTTCTTCAAGGATATATGATATTATACGAACTAATCCCATGGTCATGACGGTTTACATTCATATAATAGCTATGGGAAACTCCGGGATCAAGCTAATTGAAGAAAATAAGTTTGTTGAAAATTTTAAAAAAGTTGACAGAATTTTAGGTAAAAGTTGGAGGGGTATATCTCCTAGTATATTAAGAGTTTTAAGGTGTTTCAAAATCCTAAAATGAATTTCGTCAAGTCTAGTTTCCAATGCAAAAAATCGCTCATCGATACGATATCGAAGTAGAGAATTATGGACGTTACAAGTTCAGCTGACCGAGCAGAAACGCATGCTACGTTGACCCGACCCGATTTTCAACTAATATAAAAGGGCTTGCACCTTCTTTTTCAGCCAAAACCCTTCCAAATTATTCCAAAATCCTCTAGAAACTTCCCCAACTTCCAAACTCAAATTTCAAGCCTATATCAACGATAATTCCCGAATTCCGATTCAGGCAACGTATAGTTGCGAGTATAGAATCGTATGGCGACGCGTGTGGTTCATGATTAAGGTGAATAAAGTGAAGTTCTTCTGCTATAAGGTATGTTCTTGCTATTATTTACATGATTAAGATGATATAAAGGTTTAGCAATTCTTGAAAAGGAAAGAATCATAGGAGAAAAATCATAAAGAGTTGAATGTAATTCTTTGATTATGGTATTATGGATGTTGTTATGGTTGGTTTGAATATTGGAGAAATATCGTGTGGGATGTTTTATGGAATATATTGGTATTGATATGGTTTTTGATATTGTTGATATTGTTTGGGAGTTGTTTTGGTATTTGGAGGAGGCAAAGAATATAGGGGAGATGTCGCGAAATTTCGCGCATTGTAGAAAGATTTATTTGAAGGACTAAGACAAGCGTATAAAGGTGAGTCTAAAAATAGTATAAATTTTCTTGAATATAGATTTAGAGGCTGGGAGGACAAGCATTGAGTAGTTAAAGTTAAGGCGACGAAAAAGGTATGTTAAGGCTAAACCCTTTCTTTCTAAAGGCATGATTCTTTCGTTATAAACCTTTGTGCCATATCCATAATATCCTTGCCTCTACAAATGCTAGAAGTTTATGAATCTCATGATCTTTATGACATTATTGAGCTTATTCATGATCTTGAGACTATTCTTTGAGATTGAGCTCACCTCATAATACTTGTTCTTTCGAGGTGAGATATGGCGATGACGATTCTATTTTTAATGCTATCTAAGTTCATGGCTCTCGATGTCATGATATTATCGATTTCATCTTACGATAGTTGACCTTCTAAGGAAGGATATAGTGATAATGATAATGGTAATGATGGTGTTGATTTCATTTATGCATTTTTATGTATATGTAT
Organism: Lycium ferocissimum; assembly: GCF_029784015.1. Taxonomy (NCBI): domain Eukaryota; kingdom Viridiplantae; phylum Streptophyta; class Magnoliopsida; order Solanales; family Solanaceae; genus Lycium; species Lycium ferocissimum. Next base: position 6,323 of record NW_026717939.1, read on the forward strand.
GTATGTATGCATTGCATCCCACTGATCAGTTGGGCATAACATCGAGTCCCGCAAGGGCCGAGTACGGATAATATCGAGTCGCATAAGGGCTGAGTACGGATAACATCGAGTCCCGCAAGGGCCGAGTACGGATAACATCGAGTCCCGTAAAGGCCGAGTACGGATAACATCGAGTCCCGCAAGGGTCGAGTACGGATAACACCGAGTCCCGAAAGGGCCGGGTATGGATAGGACAGTATGTATGTATAGTAAGTGTATGTGAACGCATATTTATCTATGTTGTGTATGGATATGTACGAAATGTTTTTCCGTAGTCGACTAGTTTACATGATAGAGATCTTAAGAAAAGTACGAGGTATAATTACTTAGTTTATCTTATGTTATCTTCATTCTGATATCATACTACTATTAATGCCTTACATACTCAGTACATTACTCGTACTGACGTCCCTTCTTGTGGACGCTGCGTTCATGCACGCAGGTGTAGATAGATGAGACGAGGATCTTTCATCACAGTCGCCTTCAGTACCGCTTGATTGGTGAGCTCCACTTCTTCCGGAGCATTGCCCGTGCATGTGAGTTGTATATGTTTTTTTTTTTTTTGACAAGCAGGGTATGTCGGGGGCCCTATCCCACTTATACTTACTCATGTTCATAGAGGCTTTGCGTACATTTTTCGTGTACCCTTAGTCATAGTGTGACAGAGTAATGTCGGTATCATGGGTCCATTGTACATATACTTGTGCATGATATAATGTTCATATTTAGCTCTTAGCCTTATTTTACGATTCGAGATATGAAGGACGAGAGTTATAAGTTGGTTCGCTCAGTTCCTGCAAGGTGCCGGGTGCCAATCACGCCTTGCCAAAGGTAGGGTGTGACACCTATGATGTGATGTTTATATATATAAGGCACAATTGACAGGGGTGACGCTGTGGCCTATGATGTGATGTTTATATATATAAGGTACAGCTGGACAAGGGTGGCTCGCGGTATGTGTGTGTTTTATGTGATGTTTATATATATAACGTACGCTGACGGGGGTGACGCCGTGGCTCTTTGTTGTGATGTATATATATATAAGGCACAGTTACAGAGGGTGACGCCGTGGCCTATGATGTGATGTTTATATATATAAGGCAAAGTTGACGATGGGTGACACTGCCGCTTATGACGTGATGTTTATATACATAAAGCAAGTACGCTGGACGGGGTGATTAACGTCGCCTATGATGTGATGTTTATATATATATATATATATATATATATATATATATATATATATATATATATATATATATATATATATATATATATATATGAGTGGGGTGACGCTCGTGGCCTATGTTGTGATTTTTTTTTTAGGGGTGACGATGTGGCCCATGTTGTGGCATTTCTATAGATATATGTGTTTTGCCGATATACCCATAATGATTTATTTATCTTTGCACATTCATTGAAATGTCTCGGATGTCTTCCATGATTTTTTGTACATATTGATTTAAAAAGGTTAAAGTTGCATGTATCGTATCCCTTAAGAGGCAATCAAATGTACAGGTCATCTTTATCCCCCGTTATGTTCTATACTTCTTATTATGTCGTTATTCATGCCTTACATACTCAGTACACTGTTCGTACTAACGTCCCTTCTTATGGACGCTGCGTTTCATGCCACGTAGGTGTATGTAGATGAGTAGAAGACATTGGCTATAGGATGTTCCCAGGCTATCAGCTGGATTGGTGAGCTCCATCTTAGTTCGGAGTGTTGCTGAGTTAGAGTACTTATGTTATGGTATCTCGTGTACATTAGAGACTTTTGCAGACAGTGTCCTGTGGATAGTGGGTCGAGATGTCGACAGTGTAAAATGACTATATCGGTCGATGTATTTTTATGCTTCATTTTTTTTAAAGATTTTATTGTGACTAAAGGTTTTCTTTGAATTAACAATAAGGGAGAAGTCCCTGATTTGATGAAAGAGTTTTATTGAAAAGTTTTTTTTCCCCGACGGAAGCGTAATTTCGTAGATTAAAGGTTCACAAAGAGTTATGACTCCTGGATGGAATAGTAGTATGGCACTCAGCCGAGTAGGGTCTTGGGTGTCAGTCGCGGCCCTCCGGTTTGGGTCGTGACATCTATGTGGTGTATTGTGATGCTTTAGGATTTGGATTGGGCTGTGTGTTAATGCAACACGGTAAAGTTGTTGCTTATGCTTCTAGACAGCTAAAGAAGCACGAGAAGAATTACCCAACCCATGATCTTGAGCTAGCGGCAGTGATTCACGCTTTAAAAATATTGAGGCACTACTTATACGGTGTCCATGTTGACATCTATACTGATCATAAGAGTCTCTAGTACATCTTTAAGCAGAAGGACATGAATTTACGCCAGAGGCAATAGCTAGAGTTGCTGAAAGACTATGATGTGGATATTTTGTATCATCCCAGGAAAGCTAACGTATTTACGGATGCCCTCGTCGTAAATCTATGGGTAGCTTGTCACATGTGCTGCCAGAGAGAAGAGAAATAGTCCGAGAAGTTTATCGATTAGCTAGCCTCGGAGTTCGATTGATAGATTCAGGTGATGCGGGAGTTACTGTTCAAGACACGAAGGATTTTCCTCTCTTTCACCCCCCATTGACTAAAGGACTCAACCAATCTTGGCAGCACGTTGAAGGATAAGTTGAACCCGTTTTGACTCTTCCAGAAGGAGCAGATGGTTATGTGGTATATTGTGATGCTTAAGGTATTGGATTGGACTGTGTGTTGATGCAGCATGGTAAGGTTGTCTCTTATGCTTCTAGACAGCTAAAGAAGCACGAGAAGAATTATCCAACCCGTGATCTTGAGATAGAGGTAGTGATTCACGCTTTGAAAATATGGAGGCACTACTTCTACGGTGTCCATATTGATATCTATACTGACTATAAGAGTCTCCAATACATCTTTAAGCAGAAGGACTTGAATTTATGCTAGAGGCGATGGCTAGAGTTCTTTGAAAGACTATGATGTGCATATTTTGTACCATCTCGGGAAAGCTAATGTAGTAGCCGATGCCCTCAATCGTAAATCCATGGATAGCTTGACATATGTGCTGCCAGAGAAAAGAGAAATGGTCCGTCAAGTTCATCGATTAGCTAGCCTCGGAGTTCGATTAATAGATTCAGGCGATGCAGGAGTTAGTGTTCAAGACATAGCGGTGTCATTTTTGGTAGCAGAAATAAAAGAGCATCAGTACGAAGACCCTTTCCAGTTCATTACCGAGATACAGCACCTCGTAAAAGAGAAGACACACTTTGTGATTACAGGAGATGGAGCACTCCAATATAGAGGTAGATTGTGCGTCCCTAATGTTGCAGGGCTTTATCAGCAGGTTATGGGGGAAGCTCATCACTCTCGCTATTCTATTCATCCAGGCTCAACAAAAATGTACCACGATCTCAAGGAAGTTTATTGGTGGGATGGTATGAAGAGAGATATATCAGAATTTGTTGCTCAGTGTTCAAATTGTCAGCGGGTCAAAATAGAATACCAGAAACCCGGATGTCTATTGCAGGCTATGGAGATTCCGACATGGAAGTGGGAGGTAATTAATATGGACTTTATTACGGGTTTGCCCCGTACCCAGCGGAAGTATGATTCCATATGGGTTGTAGTTGATAGGCTCACAAAGTCAGCCCACTTTCTGCCTGTCAGAACTACTTATGCAGCCGAGGATTATGCGAAGCTTTACCTTAAAGAAATTGTACGATTTCATGGTGTTCCCACGACCATTATCTTAGATAGGGGAACATAGTTCACAACTAATTTCTGGAAGTCTTTTCAAAATGAATTGGGGACTCAGGTGAGTCTTAGTACTGTGTTTCATCCGCAGACAGATGGACAGGCGGAGCGTACTATACAGACACTTGAGGATATGTTGAGAGCTTGTGTGATTGACTTCCAAGGTAGTGGGATGATCATTTTCCTCTTATCGAGTTTGCATATAATAACAGTTACCATTCCAGTATTCAGATGGCTCCTTACGAGGCCTTATATGGGTGGAGATGTAAATCGCCCATAGTATGGTTTGATGTCGGGGAGAATTAGTTAGTAGGCCCAGACTTAATTTAGCAAGCAGTTGATCAGGTGAAAATGATTCTTGACTGCTAACAGCTCAGAGTCGACAAAAATACTAAGCGGATAATCGGCGACGCAAGTTAGAGTTTGAGATAGGCAATTGCGTTTTCCTGAAAGTTTCACCTATGAGGGGAGTGATGAGGTTCGGCAAGAAGGGTAAGTTAAGCCCTCGATATATTGGGCCATATAAGATCATTCGTATAGTGGGTAAGGTGTCATATGAGCTAGAATTGTCTTCTGAGTTAGAGTCTGTACATCCAGTATTTCATGTGTCTATGCTTCGTAAATGCATCGGAGATCCTTCGAGAGTTGTACTAGTAAATGATATCCAGGTGACCGACCAATACTAAGAGGTTCCAGTGGCTATATTGGACAGCACGGTGTTCGTCGATTACGAACCAAGAATGTAGCTTCAGTTAAAGTTTTGTGGAGGAATAAGAATGTTGAGGAGGTGACTTGGGAAGCGGAAGAGGCAATGAAGATTAAGTACCCGCAATTGTTTCCAGCAGTACAGGAGGCTCAGTCTGAGGTATTATCACCCCAAGGTATTATTTTATTTTCAGTTATCGTGATTGGTCGTGTGAGGCCATGGTATTGTATGTGGTAGTATGTGGCAGTATGTGGCCCTGCGTGGCATCGTTTGGGTTGTTGTGTGCAGGTTGGATTAGTATATGTATAGGGAAAACTGTGGCGAAATTTTTATAACCCATGATTGTTTGAACATTCGAGGACGAATGTTCCTAAGGGGGGGAGAATGTTACGCCTCTCGTTCTCGTCATAGTAGAATATATGGTTTCATAGTCGGGCATGCCTTTGGAATAGAGACTCGTGTTCGAGTTTTAGGGATAGAAATTGTCTTACCCCATGCACAAAGGTACCAACAGGTATCCCTGGTGATTTACAGGGTTAGAAGTTGAACGAATCGAATCGAACCGATCTAAGCTGAATCTGAGAAATCTACAAACACCAGTCATCATCCTCGGGCCATCGACATGGTCGATGGACCGTCGTTGTGTGGCGTCGACAGGGTTCTGCAGCCTTAAAATCTGCAAGCATAGGTCAATGGGAAAGTCGACGGGTCGTCGACCCGCTCGTCGAACCGTAACGCTGGGACTTTTTAATTCTAAGTACAAATATGTGATCCACAACTTTGATTCTCATTTTCTCTCTTCCAAGTCATAGAAAACCCCTAGTATATTTACTCCCAACGTTTTCAATCATTATAGTGGTGATTTGGCAAGATCCGAGCCAGGTAAACACAAGCTTGTGAAGAAGAAGGTTGTTTCTAGGGTTTCTTCAAAGTTGTGAAGCTCAGGGAGTTGGAGTTGGAGTTGATCTTTGGAATCTTAGACCCCTCAAGGTATGTAAATGATTTCTACCCTTGTATTTAAGTTAATTATTAAGAGTTTTAGTGGTTCTAAGTGAAGAGAGGATACTTATGGAAGTGGTAAGTTGATGAAGGGTAAGATAGTGATTTGGGGTTATTTTTAAAAGATGGTTAGGAATGGATTTAAGTATATTTTGATATATAGGTGTTGTCATTGTTGTTGTGGGTATTGTGGTCGATGTTGGATCGAATGTGAAGTTGAAGAGTTGTAAGCTTACAAGGGAAATATTGTCCACCATTCGTTAAGCTCTATATGTATCTAAAGATGGTTAGTAAGCGAGGTAAATAGTCAAATTAAGGCCCATGTTAACTTAATTGTAGACTTACCAGTTCGAGAGATAGAAGGTGGACGATTGGATATACTTCAAGGTATGTTAAGGCTATCCTTTCCTTCTTTTGGCATGATCTTATGATACGAACCAACAAGTGAGTAAACGAGCTTCCATATTACTCTACTCTTAGAAGCACTAGGAGTACTTCAGTCTTTGATGTTCATGTACCCCGTTTATGATTGTTCCTTCTGTTCATGGGTCCAATTTTATGTATACAGTTTATTCATGTATTACATTCATTCATATATATGTATATTGACCCGTGACCAGAAGGCGTTATATACGCAAGTATTATATGTATATGGGGTACGGGGAAATGAACAGGCGCTATAGACGCATTACCACCTGATCAGCTGGTGCACCAGGATGATGATGATATAAGGATCGGGCTGCACGTACCGCAGCAATGTATATGATGATGGCCGCAGAGAGGCCGATATGAGATGATGGAATGCCATAGAGGCTTAACAGGCATTATATACGCATATACATATGTATGACCTACATTGATAGGCATGAGCATGCAGATTATGCGCCCACAGAGGCATTGTCAGTTACACAGATTTATGCAGATACATGTAGATACTAGTTCATACAAGTACATGCAGATAGTCATTTCAGCTTATGAGTTCAGATCTTATTCATGATTCTTATATATATATACATGTTGTTCTTATGCCTTTCATGCTCAGTACATCATCCGTACTGACTCCCCGTTGCTCAAGGGGCTGCGTTCATGCCCGCAGGTTCAGGTAGACTGACAGGTAGTCCAGGTTAGTAGGACTTCTATCCAGCAGTGGTCAGTGTGTTCCATTTGATCCAGCAGTGGTCAGTGTGTTCCATTTGATCCGGAGTTGCAGTCTATTTTGGTATGCTAGCCTTTTGGGATGTACATGCATATGGGTATGACGGGGCCCTGTCCCGTCCTTACTACAACTTTTATTCCAGTAGAGGTCTGTAGACAGTAGTATGTATTAGTCAGATGATGTAGCTTTGTCGGCTTGTATTCTTTGTGTACAGTATATGTAGCAGCCTAGCCAGCTTAAACTGTCCTTTCAACATGTTTATGTAAATACAGGTTATACAGAGTCCATGATGTCACCTATTTATGAAATCAGTTTAAGCCACTTGTGGGCCCTTGATGTTCAGTAAGATTCAGATACGATTTAGGGGTGTTTGGTCGCTAAAGGTCAGACACTCGTCACGACTCATCGATTTGGGTCGTGACACATATGATTAGTCAGTGCAGGAATCAATCACATCACTAACTCGTCCAAATTCCCCGTAGCTGCTGGTTAAGCATTCGGAGGTGGTACTGAGGATGCACCATCATATCCAGAAGAGGGACGAAGATTCATCCCGTAATATAATTGTTCTTGAGATCCAAGACCGTATATTTTTCTTTTCTTTATCTCCCCCTCCTCCCCCCCCCCCCTCCCCCACCCCCTCCCCTCCCCACGGGCTTCGTAACGGGATTGACATTGATGATATGGATTATCATATCCTAATTCAGGCTAGAACCTTGGTCAAAGTTTGATCTAACTACATCTAAAACAATTTGGCGATATGGATTATCATATCTCAATTCAGGTTGAGTACCACCATGTAAATCACTATACATCTCACTGATCACTTCTTTTTCCCCTTGATACTTCCAAACAAAATAGTTCTCAACAAATCCAAACCGAAAAGGTGCAATAACAGTTTCAACATCCAAGTATTTAATGTTGTGACATTTTTTACACTGACATCTAACATCGTCACCATTCATGTGGTTTCTCTGAGAACATGAGAATTTAAGAAACTTATTGACACCAGTTATGAAACTAGAATTAATACCCCCTCGACCATCCAACCTATCGTATATCCAACCAGGCTCTCCATTATCCTGTTTAATGTTAAAATAAACAAGAAACTTAGAGTTACTTTTTGTAAATAAGTAAGACAATCAGAATGTCATCGAGAGGGAAAAACAAGTTGAGTTTAAGACCTTATTCAAAAGAGAATGTCAAAATTAAGCCTCTTATGGTAACGGTGACAAGTAACTACTATAAAGAATGACAAAACTCCTATAAAGAATGACAAGTAACTTTGTAGGTGTATACTGCTAATTTCTAAATATGACAGAAAACTCTTCATTTTTCTGTTTGGAACTGTTGTAGAAAAAAACTTTGAATATATTGAACATAAAATTTAAAGAGGTAAGTTACAGACTTACTTAATCAACAAAAGAAAAAAAAAGAAGTAGTAAAGACAAAAACGATTACCAACTCCAAAACAAACATGTACATATACTATAATTACACTCAACTAGACAACTTCATTAAAATGCACCATCAACCACAAATAATTTCAGCAAGGGTTATCAAACGAAGCATGACACCGAGGATAGCCGAAAACTTTAAGAGCCAAAGTTACAGGTAATTAAAAAACCTACAGTACGGGATTTTCTCTTAGTTTTCTGGTTGTTAAAGAAAGAAGAAACTCAAGAAATCAATTAAGCAAAACGAGGCAAATCTACTTTTTGCAGAATTTCTCAAGATGCTAAAGGAGTACAAGAGTTTCACTAATTCAAGCATTTGGTGAGGTAAAAGAAATCACAAGTCACGTTAGGACTCCCCAGAGTGGCGATAGACTTAGTTATGTTCATTTTAAAGAGGTTAAACAACTTTAGGGAAAAAAAGAGCAGAACCGAGAAGTGCTTTGAAATACTTAACTTAATCAACGAATGTCACATTTACCATTTGGAATTACTTAGCCTTGTCATTAGAGGATCATGTTTACAACATTTTTCGACTCAAAGTATCACAACAATTTTAACTATTTCATGTATTTAGTAATTGAAGTTTAAACATGCCTCAAACTCAAAGTTCTTCGCTTAATGTTAAGCTCATTTTAGGACTTTAAAACTTTTCCATTTGTGAACAAACAATGAGAGCAAATAGTACTATTCCTAACAAACCTTCCGAGAGCTTTTTGAAGAATTTGATGAAGTACAACTCTTTCCTGAATCCTGCAAGAATGAATATATACACAGCTACTTGTTTCATATTATCAGTTGAAAATCAAATCCTTCAGAAACCCCAAATCCATGATAATATAAAAACTTGAATCTTCAGTATTAGTGAAACCGTGATTTAGCCTGAAAAATCAAAAATTCTAGAGAAACTAAACTATATTTAAGAAACAAAAAAAAAAAAAAAAAAAAGAACAGGTGCAAGAAAATATACATACTTGATTACAAGTAAATTTAACATGTTTATCAAAAAGCGAGTCAATAAGGAACTAGTTTTGATACGAGTCAGAAAACTTAACAGAGCATAAATCAAAAGCGAGAATAGGCACAGAAATGGAAAAATTATGAAGTTGTAATGCTATGGAAAGTTATAAAGTACAAAAAAAAAAAAAAAAAAAAAAAAAAAAAAAAAAACCCAATAGACACACACAAATGGTATTGTAGTTGTTTACTTTCTCTTCACTAATCACATAGCTTACTCCCTAACAACAAAACCAACACACAACAAACACAGACAAAAGGTGTACTTCACACAATGGCAATGTTCCCCCAAAATTTAGGTTCTATAACAGCACCTAAAATATTTTTAGCTTTTCACTAAAAAAAAATCACAAAGACAACGTTATACAAACTAAAGACTAATATGTTAAAGCTAAAGCAGCATCTAGCAAATCCACATTCCACAAAAACGAGTAAAATGAATAATCAACCATTTTCAGCTACAAACTTACACTGATATCATCAAATTAAACACATTTAAATATCAAAAAATTGTTATACATGAAATGAGAAAAAAAATCATTCAAAGCATAAACATTAAATAGAATAGAAAAAGAAATGAAGAAACAGATACCCAAACCCTCAATTTTTTATCAACTTGTAACAAAAAAGGGAAGAAAAAACGGACCTATATGTTATCAGAGGAAGCAAAGACAAACCCTAAGTGGAGCCACCGGAGAGCAAGAGCGTACTGAAGGGGGTTTCAAGTTTTAGTGGATTTAGAGTTTAGTGGGTTTGAGAGTTTTGGGCTAAAATTATCCCTTATCTATGGGAGTAGGTTCATTTTGGTCCCTCAAATATAACCCTGAGCATATTTGATCTCTTATCTATGGGAGTAGATTCATTTTGGTCCCTCAAATATAACGTTAAGCATATTTAATCGCTTAACTATGCTAAAGTGGAGCACTTTTGATTTCCCTAATAGAACCCGTTTAAAAAGTAACGGTGCTAAACCCTTGTGACACTCACGTGACTCGTAAAAGGTTAAATTCATCGGACGAAATGCAAGGCAGAGTAATAGCATTTCTCTAAAAAATGTAACCCATATAATATATTAGCAAAGCAACTCATAATATTTGGATCATATAGTAACCAACTCTTAAACAGTAATCTGACAGCATACATGGAACCGTTCCACTTATTTTGAAAGCATGTGAAACTTTTTTTTGTTAAATATTAAAAAAAATCAAAATTCTTTTTAACAACTGTTATAAATTTTCTTAATTGGTTGAACCACTCCAAATTTTTTCGGAAGCATGTGAATGCAAATTTCAATATATTAGATAAAGTTTCTGTCTGTTTTAAAAAATTCCCTTCTTCTTCTTCCAGCCAATTGAAGCTTTCTAAAGAGGCTAGGGCTTTTTCTAGTGAAATGTTTCTTCATATGAAGTTGGCTGGAAAGGCGAATGAGTTTAGTCTTTTTGTCCGATGGATTTAGCCTCTTGCAAGTCACGTGAGTGTCACATGGGTTTAGCACCGTTACTTTTTAAATGGGTTCTGTTAGAGAGAACAAAAGCGTTCCACTTTAGCATAGTTAAGGGATTAAATATGCTAAGCGTTATATTTGAGTCTCATAGATAGGGGATTAAATATGCTCAGAGTTATATTTGAGGGATCAAAATGAACTTACTTCCATAGATAAGGGATAATTTTAGCCCTAAACTCTGGGTTTGAAGAGAAAGTTCTAGTGCGTTTCAAGTTTTAGTGGATTTATTAGAGTCTATTTTGTTTTATTTCTTTGATAAAAATAAAATTTTAATTTTTTTACCGACAATTTTACCAACAGACGGGTTCCATCGCTAAGATTAACATGAAATTTTACAATTTTAAAAGTTAACGACAGAAATATCCGTAGCAACTGATATTAAAATATAGTGATACATACATATTATCTAACGACGGACATAATCCGTAACTAGCTCCATCACTAATCCGTAATAATTTTTGCCGCCCACAATTTGTCATAAATTTTGTAGCTAAAATAAAGGCGCTTAATTTTCGCGCCAAAATATAGCGACGAATCTAAAAATCCATCGCTATTCCGTCGTTAGTTTAGATTTCATTTCTTTTTCCCTATTTTTGGCGACAGAACTGTAATTCTGTAGGTAATCTGTCGTTGCCTAGCGACGGAATAAATTGTGTCGCTAAAATCGCTTTTTTTTGTAGTGAATATACACAAGTTTATTCATGCTCATTTGGCTTCTTGAATCATTGTCTTATATTTTTGTTTCTTATTGTGCCTCACCTGTACACACCATTACTCCGAACTGGGCTCATAAAAGAGTTCTCGGGATTGGATAAGACTCACTTGTCTTTAAACCCTTTAAAAACAAATCTCTAACTGATTTTATGATTAAATCCGTTTTCACCGGAAAACACCATTACTCAGAACCAAGCTCATAAAAGAGTTCTCGAGATTGGATACGGCTCAGTTGTCTTCAAACCCTATAAAAAGGGGGAAATAAGTTAACACGAAGACCATCAAAAATCCGAATTCATAAAATTGCATTTTGAGTAATGGCTTTATATCCTCAATCTTTGTTTTTGACTAAAAAATATCCTCCTTTCATCTTTTGGTCCAAAAATTATCCTAAATCTTTGTTTTTGGCTCAAAGATAACCCTCCTTTTACACCCATCAAACACTAAAAACAATGTCAAAAATAATTTCTAAAGATGAAATATTTTCCACATTTCCCAATAATTTTTCTTACATCATACTATGAGCAATTTAACAAATAGACGTGGACATTATAACACAACTTACAATTTTAATTAGAATTACACTGTAATCCATTCGAGAGTTATAGTTCTCTAAGATAGAAGTTGATACTATGTTCTGTCGATGAAATTTTGATCAGAAGATCAACTTTGTATTTTTCAAGTTTCTATTTAGTAGTGTTCTTGTTTCCTTATTGATGTTCAAACCATTGCCCGTTGGTTTTGCTGCTTAGTTTATCACCCTTGGTTGCATCAGCTCTCGTATGTTGGGTCTATATATGTTATAATAGTTGTTGTTTCAATTTCCTATTTTGTACGGTTTGCAGTTTACATATGGACGTTGAAGCCACTACAACTTACTTCTGCTTTATTCCTTCTCAATAATCCTTTTATACAGTACCCATCAAACACTAAAAACAATCTAGACAATAATTTCTAAAACTAAAACATTGTTTCACATTTCTCATTAAAACATTTTACATCATACCATGTGCAACTTAACAAATAGACGTGGATGTATCCTTTTTGAATAGACTTGAATATATTCAAAAAGGGAGTTAAATTGTTAGAATTTTGAAAAAGGTGTTAAATTTTTGAAGGTAAGAGTACAAAAATTAAAGGTTGGGGTACTTTTAGACCAAAAGTTGGAAGGAAGGTATTTATGAACCATGTTTCATACTTTAGGGATATTTTGTCCCTTTTGCGAAGAAAGAAAGACAGCCCCATGCGCTGCCTGGTTCTTTTAAAAAGAATTATTTTATCTTTTACAAAGCTCATTTTAATTGTTTCAAAAAAATACAACAAAAACTACAATAACATAACGACGGTAATTTCAAGAGTGAGGTGTACGCACATCTTTCCCTTATCTTGTGAAGATAGATAAACTGTTTTTGATAGACATGTCTAAAGTAAGATAAGTACTGCCACAAAAAAACAATGGCATTTATGCAATTTTTCTAAACTCGTGAATCAGATCTATAAAACAATTGTGATCAAAGCGGTCCTTAATTGGTACTACATCAAAGTTCAATAATTGAGCTTAGAAGCACCCTATTACCAACTTCCACCTTTTAGATGTTGATTGGTAAAAGGAACATATCTAAAACTCTGAAAATGTTGGACGTACCAATTAGTAAATAAAATATCAACTTTTCATGTACGACTATTTTGGGGAGTAATACCACATACATATGAGACCAAAAACAACACGAAAAATCATGTGAAATCCTATACATGGAGAAAATAAACTATATCAAATTCGAAGGTATAGTCTGTCTGCCATTCTTATAACTCGTGGTCTCAAAGTTTGGGCGCGCGTCTGATATACTCTCTCTTTTTGAATTTGATTATCTGACTTTGATTTGACATGAATTTTAAAAAAATATTAAAAGAAATTTTTTAATTTTGTAATTTTAAGCTAAAGATATATAAAATATAACAAAATGTCTTTTATTTTTATCATCTCAAACATATCATTTGGAAAGTTAGAATTAAAGATTGTCAAAAACACTACTAAAAACAGAAGGTTTTCCCACCAATATTCAGTGAAAAATTTGTGTCATAAAATATAATTTTTTTACCTCATTCCCACCAAACCAGCTCACTGAAAAAACACAAGGTGGGAAAAGGTTCTCATTGAAATACTGAAAAACGTCCTAATTTTTTCATATAAAAACACTACTATTTAGATTTTTCCCATCGATATTCAGTGGAAATACTACTGAACATTTTTCAGTGAAAAATAGTGATTTTTAGTAGTAGAAAAGGAAAGAGATATTTTTTTCCTAAATAGACTAAAAAAATAAGACAAACAAATCGATACGGTAGGAGTAATATAGAACAATAATCCAAAGACTTCAGAAGTTGATAGTCAACAAAAAACAAATGTAAGAAATTGTGCTAGAATCCACATGCAATTCGAGAGAAAAAATCAACGAAAAAAACAGTAAACAATTTTGCAACCGTCCACGTTAACAGATGACTCATGGGATTCACTAGATTTCTAGTCTAATGGATGTTATTAGAGAAAATACTTGTCCCTTAAAGTTGTAGAAGGGATTGTAAATAGATTTGTAGTCTTAGAACTCCACCTTCTTTAGTTAAATTTTTGGTTTAAATATTTAAATTTTCTCCTTAATTTTCCTTAGTATTCAGTATTTTTAATTAATCACTTTGAATTTCTCAAAATCTTGAATTGTTCACTAGTTAAGGATATGGGCTTTTCAGATAAGTTTATTACAATTATAACTTGATATTAATGCACCAATTATGCGTGTTCAAAACTCACAAAAGTTCTTCTTCTGCCAATTATTCTTTAGAATTGTACAATGGTGTCAATTTCCTTTTCTTTTCCTTTTCCTTTTCTCTATAAAAAACAAAACTAAAAACCAAAACAACAAAAGATAAGGAAAAGATGACTTTTGCAATCCGCAATTTTATGAAGTGTGTTTTCTAATTTCCGAAACGAATACTTTAGTGCTGAGTGCGTATTACTACAGAACTTATCAGATTTATTAGATCTTCTGGCAGTTTTTCTTCTTTGCATTAGACAGATTATATGGCTAGTAATATTTACTGCCCAATAATTGCATCAAAACTCAAAAGATTTTACTAGAATCTTATCTTTAAGCCCCAATATGAATCTCACTACATGCCAAGTATATAATAAAATGCTAGCATTATTTTTCAGAATACGTGTTGAAAAGACATTATTGGCTCCTCATTGGTTCTGATCCCAAGAATACTTTGTTTATTTATATTGGTGTACTCAAATTGACAAAGCCTTATATTAGGTGAATTCCCCCTTGTCCATATATCAGTACATTTTTATATTATATTATACTCATCAAAAATAAATATACTCAATTTGATCCATCTCAATATTCCCATTCATTTAACTAATAATGGGGTTTTTGCCTTTTTCTGATTCCATAAGATAAGCCACTCAAAAATTATGATGCCAGTACAGTATAATTAAATTAGTGTGTAGACTGTAGTACTGTAGCATAGGTCATTGTTTATCTAAACCTAAAAAGATAAAGGTACCAATTAAACTCTTAAAATATCAATCAAAATCAATCTCATTTCTCTCTCCAATAATTATCTGTTTTGATGGAATAATAGCCTGAACTTCGAAGTGAACCAATTATAAAATTTGATACAAAGCGCAGCATAATGGATTTCAAGAATTCATTAGAATTAGATTATAGATGATGTCAAAATTCCACAATGTAAAAGATAACATGGGACATGACTTTACAATTTGAGTTCTAAAGCCAGTTCGGGTGAAACGAATAGCACCATTAAAAGTTTTATATATCCACTGACGGCATAAAATATGTTTACATGATTAGTTAAAAATATTACTAGGTAACCTAATAAAAATGATAATTAACTTGTAGCGTTATCACGTGTAAAATTCATTGATATTGTATAATAAATCTACACTATAACTATATATAACCTAAATTCATATAATAAGAAGATCTGATTTGACATGACCAAACGGATTCTATAAACCACCAAGAATTGTGGTGGGATGTATAGGATCCCTCCAGCCTTAATCAGATGTCTCGAGGGTTCAAATTCTAAGAAGGAAGAAAATCTTTGTGAGGAGCGCTTCTCAATTTAATGGGTTTTATGCGATATAAATCCGAATTAATCGAGACTTCATCAGGGATAAGGGATATCGAATGGGAAAACATAATAGGATTCTATAGAGTGAAGGTGGAGAAACATGAATTATTAGCATCTACTTAGGTCAGTTACGGCCCGTAACTGATATGTATTTTTTCTGTTGGTTTCTAAATTCTCATGGCAAAAAAGACAAAAGAAAAAAGAAAAAAAGGCATTACAGAGAAGCTTCCCACTGTCCTAGCACCGAGATGAGTGCCAGTCGTTAAGTGATGTGTGGGACACTAAGCAAAGACTAAATCAAGATAATGACACTGATAGTAGTACGTAGAAAGGCTAAATTACTGATCTTATGTTTACTGTATATGACTTGGAATCTTTTATGAGATGTTTGTCAATCAACTTAAAGCATCTTATACTGTTCCCAGCAGCCAGCATCTCATGCCCTGAGGAAAAAAGAAAGTGAGAGAATATTGGGGGAGGAGGTATTAATTTCACAGTACTCTTCACTACTTTCCAACGAGTTTAAACATATTGTATTAAATGCATGTTACTTAATCCACTCAAGCATTTACAGAGTTAATTTTATGAATGACCACTTAATTTTACTTTATTGTTCAAAATTTTACTTTAATGTTCAAAATAATTAAATTATTTTTTGTAAGGAAAACGTCATTTAACTTTGTTTATGTATCACAAAAAAGTCACTCAACTTTACTTCAGTATCACAATAAAGTCACTCAACTCTACGTATGTGTCATATATAGAAAGTCGATGGAAGAAAACAAAGAAGACATGGTGACAACAGACGTATAGTATTATATTTTTGATTTATGATATTTTGGCAAAGTTGAGCGATTGTTTTATTACTAAAAAATATTTAGTTACTTTATCTGATACTTAGGCAAAGTTGAGTGACTTTTTCGTTAAAAAATATAGTTTAGTAGTTTTAGTGCAATAAAATATAATTGAGTAACCGTTCGTGAAATAACTACGATAAATATTACATCTCTTTCCAAAAGGGTGTTAATTGGACACCCCGGCCATATGTATATGTACTATATGTTGCATTCTTTTAATTTTCTCATGTATTTATTTTTTTATACTTTGATTCTCCTTAATGAAAGTTCTAGCTCCACCTCTATTGACGGGTAATAATAATATGATAAAAATAATAAATACCCGTATCATATATATTATAATACGTTAAACTACACACACTGATTGTGTAGTAAAATTTTATACTATCAATGCATTTAGTGTAAATTACTTTTCGACATATATCATCCCGCTGCTAACTAAGCTACATTTTGACTTGCATGTGCATATATGTATCTACCAGCTTCATTTCCATGTTCAAGGAGAAACTGTACTAGTTACTATTGTATAATTTAGATGAAGAAGTAACAAATTAAAATGAACAACATTTCTAAACGCCGTTTATTTGTCCTAACCTTATCAAAATAACATAATTTTTGTTTTTCTTCTCCTTTCTTTTGAACTGTTGCAAACAACATGGAGGAAAAGGCAACAAAAGAACTGAGTTATTTTCTAGGAAGCTGCAAAAATTTGGACCATTTTAGAAACGAAATGAACTTCATATAATTGTCATTTCTAAAGAGACAAATTAGGTCTCTTTCGCTTAGTTGATGGCGAGCAGCTCACAAGCATTAAGTGCTTGTTTAGAGTGCTAGCTTAATCTAATTTTATAAATAAGCTAGCTGTTTTTTAATAGAAATGTTAAACATGACAATAATTTAACTTATGTGCTCTGCCAAAACGAAGACGATAAGCATGTCTCTGTTCGAAAGTTTAAAAATATCCTTAGAATTAGTTTTAAAACAAAATATAAATTAATGGGTTTAAATTGTATAAACACCAACGGTATAAACAAATTTTCACTATCAGGTCGCATCAAGGATACCAATTGGTAATCTTTCATAAAAATTGAGATTTTTAATCTTTAAAATAAGTCAGTGTAAAAAATTCCTTACACTGTCGTCAGATATTAGTTATGTTGAACTCTGAATTAGTTATAAGTGCTTTTTACAAGAAAAACACGACATAAATAGAATGAAAATGGAGTTAGCCGGGGTTTTGTTTTGTGAAGCTACATCAATATATATAAGGTGGAAATTGTTGAAAACACAAGTAAATAGAGCGTGTCTAAAGTTTAAACTTTTAGATGAGATGATCACACAACTCAACGTAAACGAGCTTGAAAATATAATGTGGTAAGTGATATTTCCATCTTATTTATGTATAGAGAAACTTGTACAAATGAAACCGTGGAAACCAAACTAAGATTAGAAGCTAGGTAAGTACTACTCTCATGAATAACAAAGAGAGACAAATTAATGAGAGACTAATTAAAGTGAGAAACCAAAAATAGTAAAATTTGATTTAATCATTTCTAAATTAAATGAGTCGAGCTTTATTCAAGTTTCAAGTCTGCTCATAAAAACAGTTTCCAAGTCTAAAGGTGGATGAAAGAATTCCCTAACATGACCATTATTACTATTATGGCACCTTGAAGATGTTTTTCTCTTCTTAGGAGCTGGTGGACATGTTAAGCACTTTCTTGATAACCTTGATTCCTCATACGTTGGAGTTGTTGCAAAGTACTCTTCTTCTTGTTCTTGTTCTTCATCAACATGTTTGTTCCAATTCTTGGATGTTAATATAGGCTTCAATGGACTCCTCAATTTTATTCCTGCAATGATCCATCCTTTTTTAGTTTCTGACTCTACAATATTTCCATCCATTGGGTGATTACTACTAGTTGGCTTTTTTGAAAATCCCATTTTGAGATATAAGAATCAATTTTTTTGGGGCTTGTATAAATAGAAGGTTAAAAGTTAAAAAGAAGAAGATAAGAGTTTTTTTGTATTGGAAAGAGAATATATTCTCCTCTAGTATGAGAAGAGAAAGGAAGAAGAAAAGTGTTTTTGGACATGAAAAGGATCTTTAATTTGAAGTTTGATTTTTTGTGCTACGGAAGCTTTATTTAAAGTAGGAGAAGAAAGGAGGGGGAGAAATGGAGAATATTAAATGAAGAGTGTGACTTGAATCTTAAACAAGTTGTTGCTTTAATGTTACTTTTTTTATGGTTATTTTTGCATAGCCTAAAGAAAATAGCTAGGGGGGAGAAAAAATTAAAGAAGTCGAGGAAACCGTGAACTAAACAAAAGCTTGAATAAAAATAAAGGGTTTAAAGGCATGGAGAGGAAAAGGAGTGAATGTGCCCGTGAGAATTTCCTGACCATGGGTAGTGTCACAGTTGTAAAAAGAATAGTAGTACTATAAACATTTTTAAAAAGGGAGAACAGTAAAGATTTCATAGTTCTTAGCTTTATTTAGATTCCTTTGCCCCAATTTACATTTTCTTTAATTTCTTTTCAGCCCTCAAATTACACAAGCTTTATTTACAAATTTATCCGATATTTGTATTTGATGGGTAGTAGATATTCAGCACAATAATTGAAGTATGCAAAAATTTTATTAAGCGTTGAATTTGTATTCACGTTAACTTCCTCGTTGATGCTTTTAAATAAGTCTTTTCTCAATTTAAGTCACCAAAAGGAGCTTTGACATAGTAATTAGTTGATTGTTAGTGTAAGAGGATTAAAATTCGATTTCTTACGACCTTGATTTTTTTAATAAATGAGGTTAAAGAAATCTAAGGCATGAACATCTAAGCAGGGGCTAAGATAATTTAGGTCTTTGTATTAGTATAAGCGTATAACTTTTTAACCTTCATAGAGCTTTTGTTGCGTCCTTGATATTAGTCTCTTACTTGTAAAGTCGTTTGTGTTGGGTGTGCGAACAAATCTACGCGTTGGTATTTTAAAAGAAAAAAGGAGTTACTTATAAGGTGTTGGACTCTTGCGATGTGAGGCCAAAAGCGTGCGGGCTTGGCACCAAACACAATATCACGTCGTGTTAAGAGTATCTTTGGGCCATTTAGCCCAACAACTGGTATCAGAGCCAATAGTTTGGCAGGACAAGTATAAAGATAACGGAGTGTGGCGTGGGGCGCGGCTTAGTGCCTTTGCCTGTCTATGGGCCGGTTTACAACTTTTACCCATAGCTTTGAAGACGCATACACATCCTTTGGGCTTCGGTGACTGTAAATACTGTGACGATATGGGTGGCACACAAACATGTTGAATTTCTGACCCGTGAATTATAGTAATGAGTCATGTGGAACTTAATTCGAGGGGGAGATTGTTGGGTGTGCGAACAAAGTACCACATTGGTAGATGGAAAAGAAAAAGGAGTTACTTATAAGGTGTTGGATACTCTTAATGATGTGAGGCCTTTTGGGAAAAGCCCGCCCAAAATAGACAATATCACATCATGTTAAGAGTATCTTTGGGCATTTAGCCTAACAGTTTGATGCTAAGAAAGCACTTTGTGGCATACAATTTTTGACTCGTATTGAAAAAAAAATATATACAGGTATTGACTCATGAAAGAGACCATAAAGATTGTTGGATAAATCACGGGGCAAGAACACCATTACGTACCTTTTAGCGAAGCGAAAATCGTTGAACTTGCCACCAAAAGAAGCGCCCCAAGTCGAACTTTGAATCACTAGGAAACAAAGCTAATATTCACAAACTAAATGTCTATCTTCTTTTGTGTGTATTGTTGGAAGAAAATTGGAGAAAACTTTTCTCTATTTTTTTTTAGAAGAAGACCGTGCTTAGAAGTACCACTTCTCTAAAATATTAAAGAAGTTGAAAACCACGTTTAGTTTTTGCCTCTATTTTAGAGGAGCAGTTTCTGTAACCATATGGTAACTTCTCTGAGAAGTTACATTTAAACTTATATCTTTCATCGGGTCGGGTCAGCCCATTTTGTGCTATCCACAACCCAATATCCAACATCTCCCACTTCGCACAAGATGGGCTAGACCCCGTCAATAACACACGTAATTCATACAGACAAGTAGTTCGTGTGACCTGCGAATATCAAGAGCTATAAAATTTTAAACCCATTAAGGTTATACAAAATCTCGATGTAGAAATTCAATCACATGCGGAAAGAATTTACTACTAACATGAGGATCTTATTACTCGCAATACCCCAGACATCATTCACTACTTCAGTAGCTAGTTATCCGATCCCTTATCCTCAAAAGAGGTGAACTCGAGTTCATGTTTAACTTTATATCCACAATTACACTTGACA
>NW_026717940.1:0-14156 GCF_029784015.1 Lycium ferocissimum
TTTAGGCACCAATTTCAAACGAACATTAAATTCTACAAATAAATTTCAAAACATTTCCCCTATAAATACACCAACCCCGAGATTTCAATCCTTGCTAATTTCAACAACCAAACCAACAACCAAACTACAACATCAATAATCAATTCACAATGCATCCCAACATTAATAGTTCTTTCTACATGACTTCAACAACATTTATAATATTCCAACAACATTCAACAACATTCATAATATACTCATTTCAACTACTTACGTTCAATCTTATATCCGCGGTTATACATTCGATTACTAATCCAAAACCTTCCACACAATATTCAAGAACGTCTTAAACAATTTGCACAATTTTTCAAACAATCCAAACATTGTTCCAATTTACCCGAAATTGCCCCCAAACCCGAGAGCAACACTACTCACATTCCTTTCCTCCAATTTCATGAATTACACTAATAATCCATGCATTAACAATGCCATTTATTACATCCCGTGTTCTCAAGCGTTGGAAAGTGTGCGAGTTAAATGATATTAGTAACGGACACGAGGTTATCCCCCAAGCTTATAGGTGGTTAAAGTGATGGTACACATGTACCGTAAGGATTTGAAGTTAAACCAATCGAAGAAAATAAGTTTCCGTCGAGGTTCGAAATTTATTTGGATGGAATACGGTCCAAGCTATAATATTCCGTATTTTTGACTAGAAAATGTAATTGTCCAACATGAACAAATTTACCCGAGCCCGAGAATTCGATCATCTAAGGATGAAAATCGAGAGCTCGGTGTACAAAGAGTTCGAGGTCCCGAAATAATTTAGGACTTAACAAGTGTGACCACGGTGATTGGGAATAATATTTTATGTATGACAAAGAGGCTACGGACTAGAGTTCTACCGTACGATTTATGATAATGATTATAATGGAGGTGTTAAAGACAAAAGGGTGGCATTTTACGTGGAAAATCTAGACGATACACAAGGTTAATATGTAATGTTGGAGAGGGGTACAAAAAGGCGTGTATTAACCGATAATTTTGTATATATTTTCAAATGCCATTATATGCATTGTTGTATTATTGCTATTGCCACGTGTAAAATTGGGGGACAAAACCCTTGTGCTTGGTGCAGGTTTTAAATGCAGTACGTGGTACATTTTCTTTACATTCTAGATTATTTAATTAAATTTTCATTGATGCTATTAAGAAAGACACGTGGGTCCATAAAGGAATATTAGCTTAAAGGATAAGCTTGAACAAAGTGGCCATACCATGGGTGCTTTATGAATTGGATAAAAATATTTGCTTTGCTTATTTTCCTTGGCTAAAAGTGCAAAAGCAATAACGTTGTCGCTACTTCATCTTATTTAAAGTGTGAATAAAGATTTAAATGGAGAATGGAAGAGCATAGCTAGAGCTGAAACTTTCGCATAAAAACCCATGTTTGAGGCCTTATGAGAAAAGATTAACTCTGGGGTGAAGGCACCACGCACAACAACCATTTTATTGCTCCAAAATTTATTGCGCAAACGTGAGGGAACAGATCCGAAGCCACGCTTTAGGGTCCAAAGGAGACGAAGTTCAAAGTGTTTTCCCAACCTTTACGTCATTGATTTAGACCGTGAGAAAATATCAAGAATCATTAAGAGGGCTTCAAGTCGGGCTTTTTAATAATCAAGGTAAGACCTCTCCTTTATCTTAACTTATGAGTCTTTGACACAAGTGTATGTTGAATTGTTTGGGTATATACTCTTATGTATTGATGATTTGAGTCCAAAAGGAACTTAAGAAGGTTGAGTCATGGTCGTGGATTCGTCAGTATTGTTGTCGTGATTTGACCGAGTTGAATTTCGGGGTTTGTTGAATTTGTTGTTGTCCGAATTTCTATAAATGACGTGCTAGCTTAGGGTTGGATTCCTAAGTACCTATAGCTAATGTGTGGTATCTACTAACATTGTTGTAGATCTTGAGAAGCCGAGACTTAAGTTTGGACTAGCTTAGGAAGCGGACTTTATGTATGTGGGGTGTTTTATTCCTTCTTTCTTTTGGCACGTTCCTTAGTGGTAAGAGCGATGATACGAGCTTGGGGTAACTCCACTCTACGATCCGAGCATGATTACCATTTTTATTTATCTCTTGATGATGGCATTTGAGTGTAATAGAACTATGGTTTTTATGTCATTTGTGTAATTAGATTTTTAAAGGTTGCATAAAATATTTTTGTTCTTAAAAGATTCTATGTCTAAAAATGTCCGTAACTTTCATAGACAACCGGATGGCTTTGATATGCTCATAAATGATCCTATAACGACAAGTCCCGTAACTTTCATAGGCGAGCTCGGATTGGTTTGACGTATGACCACGATCCCTATGGTTCCTTAATATGCTTATGATGTTTGATATGTTTCCGAGTGGTCCGAAAGACATTTGATATAACTATTGTCCCATTTCCTTAAAATGACTATTCGTTTGGACTATTTCATCGAGTCCGTAATGATGATTTATGTGGCATATAGTTTCTCACTACTCGCTCATGCCAGCCCTCAATATGTCCTTCACCGCGTCCCGGTGCCGTGTGATGTATTCGTGCACCCACCGCATTATTCACCGCGTCTCACTGTAGGGCCGGGCACGTTATATATATATATATATAAATATATATGATATGATGATACGAATACGCAGAGATTGTGGGAGGTGGCCAGATGGCATATGATGACTTCATTCACCGCCCTCACCAGAGGGGCCGGGCACGTTATATGTACATGATATGATGATTTTATTTCTACCGCGTCCCCCCCTGTAGGGCCGGGCACGTTACGTGTTCATCCATATGATGATTTTACTTACCGAGTCCCTCACTAGAGGGCCGGACACGCTATATGTTTATACTATGATTATATGACATCGACATGCATGATATATGTTTTCAAAGGCAGTGTCTTATGATTTCCATATTCTTACTATCAAAGATGATCCCGCTTTACCGTATTTCATGCTTTACATACCCGCAAATATTCCGCATCGACCCCCCTTTTCTTCGGGTCGCATTTCATGCGCGTGTGCACACCAGGTGAGCCGAGGACACATTAGTGTAAGATGTTCCAACCGGATTGGCGCAGCTCCATTTCTCCCGGAGTGTCGTCGAGTCGAGCATACGTGTTATGTTATCTCGGATCATGTTAGAGACTCTTGCGTACGCAGTCACGTGTATGATATGTCGGCTGGAAAAGCGCTCCATAAGCCGATGTATTGTTATGCATTAGATTACGTATTTCATATAATTACAGATTTTATTTGATTTAAAAAGCATGAAAAGCATGTTCGTTTCGCAAACTGCCATTATATATTCATGTTATGATTTAAGGGCCCAGTATGACTATGAGTATAACGAGAGTCAAGGTTCGGGCTTTCGCCCCTGTAAGGGTTTTCTTCCGGTGCCCATCACTTCCCTTCGGAAATTGTGGTGCGACAAATCAGTCGAGCAGTTCGTCCTAGGGGTTGTCCGCAGTCGTGTCCGCAGTAGTCCCGTTTATGGCGGTCACGCCACATTTTATAAACAGGAGGCTACGGGGCATCTTGGGTGGTTACTCTTCTTCATCTTTAGATCGTGTCATAGAGCCGGCTTTACAGAAATGAGATTGATACTAACCTTGATTTCAGCAAAGAAGGCATCGACAAAAGAGTGACTAGCGACATTGGAAGTTATAAAGCACGTGTGTAAGCAAAGGTATGAAAGATATATGTTGGGAAAGATAATCGAGGTACGATCGAAATGTAAAGTTGAAGACCGAAAAGGAAAGTAAATAGGAAAGTAACAAAAGGGGGCATTTCCGAGTTGGACACACGAGGTAAGAATATCATCTTCGCATCGCTATTGACATTGGGAGCCCCGTGTGGTCGTGATATGATATGATATGTATATACATATGTGTTGGCCTCCGCGAGGCACCGTTGGTATTTCGCAAGTGTGTTTTGAGATAGTAAGAAATATAGAGGAAACCCCGTCGAAATTTTCCTAGAAATAAAAAAGGAGAACGAGGTATGGGTTGTAATTACGACAAAAGTCGTGCAATAGCAACGATAAGATTTGACTAAGCACAGAATGGGTCACACCGAGAAAGAAGCTAACCGCCGAATCGAGGGTAATACTAATTAGAAGGTCGATATCGACATGATAGAAAGGAATTTGGAGAGAGCTCGAAATTCAAGAGGCGACTCGTAAAAGAATCGTAAATTTTGATGGAGTGAGTTAGTTAAAGTACCGACCGAATTGATAAGCAGATGAATTATGACAAGCTTATAGTTAAAATGAAGTAATAGTACGATTAAGACAAGAGTACAAAGGAAAAGAATTGTGATGAATATGAATGTATGGATAAGACAACTTTGAGATATTTAGGATAAAGTGGATCGAAAAGGTAAAGGGTTAAGAAGTGCTACATTACATCGATTACGAATAAGGTGTAATGTGGATATAATATGGATTGTCATGGAAATAAGTAAAGTCGAGTGAGGAAGTGGCCAACGTTATGATGTAACCTATGTAGCTAGAATATAAAGGTAAGTATGGAACGGAAAAACGAGCTATAGAATGCTTAAGGAAGGCTTACCAAGTTTTGTAGGGGAAGTTTGGAATAAGAGTTATATAATAACAGGAATAATAGTGAGCATAAGAAGAGCAAGGGTAATGGGAAAAAGGAAATAAGAAGAGAGCGAGATAACAAGCAGTAGTAATAGATCATGATATGTGTAGGCACGAACACGAGTACTATAAGTGGCGAGACTATGGAAGACTCGGTTATAGAAAGGAAGAGGAATGAGGTAAAATGAGAGCAGGAACCCAAAGGCCGATAACTAAGTATTTGCAAGTAACGGCAATCGAGGTGTATTCCTCACCATTGAGAATCTGGAAGTCTAAGACGGAAATGTGGTCACATCTAGAGGTAAAGAGTGAATATTGAGAAATGGAAAGGGTTCAAATAGTAATTGAAGCCGGAGAGTAAGAGACCCTTCTAATTCGGAGGGAAACGCGCGTGGAGAACGTTTTGAAATCGTGAAGACTCCAACTTACTCCCGCATCAGCGTGACGAAGGTTATGCGAGGTGGACGCGATCATACTAGCATTAAAGCGTCGTATTCCGTCGCAGTTCCAAAGTTAAGCGTGTCCGAAGCGAGGGAAATTTTAGGATGGGTGATCCGGAAGTTTCGAAAGTCTTACAAATACGTACGTAAGAAGCAAACGGGAAGCTAGAGTAGTCTAAGGGAAATTAGAATATAGAGCGTGCGTAAACCTTTAAGAGGTCGCGTAGGCCGAGCGGACTAGACCGGGAAAATAAAGAAGATGTATCACGGCTACGGAATTAGGGTGAGTTTGAGTGGCGTTGGGGAATATTTTGTGAATGAGATGTTGGTAACTATGTATATGTATAGGTGCATAGATATCTCGCACACGACTATGTCAACGGACGTGTGTGCCGCAACCGACGCGGCGGTCATGGAAGGCATTAATCGGACAGGGCAACGAAGCTCAAGTGAGAAAAAAATAAGTGGTACAAAAGTTACAAGGCAAGCTGATGCTGTTCTCACTACAGGTCAAGCTTGGAAAGTCCTAGTACGATAATATTTGGAAAAGAAAGGAAGGAATAGATGGAAGACAAAGTGAATCAAAATGTTGGAAAAAAAGTGCCGCCTAATTGAGATTAGGAATACGGACATAGGGCAAAGTAATATCGGGTAATAGTATAAGTACACCCTTAAAGGGGGAAGCGAGTGCGAGGGATGCAAGTGTAAGGTAAAGGCATCGACATTACAATGTCTTGAATACGGATGCTTAGGTTACGTAAGATCCCTTGCTAAGACAAGTGAGCAGGACCTAAAAGTCAGCAATAGAGGGCGAAGTCGGGAATTGTGGAAATCTTAAAAGATATGACATTGGAAAGTGGACGCTTACAAAGGAGAGAATACGACCGTAGGAGACAATGAGTAACTTGGAGATGTCGTGAAGGAAAATTTTGATATATGCGATTAGAAGCTAAGATGTAGTCAATAGAGTTGTTCGCTAATGATAGTACAATTGTAAGTAACAAAGGGAAAGTAATATGATGAAATAAGACGAGCGAGTTCCGGTATGAACGAGACATATAGAGGGGAATGAACCCGGGAGAAGGAAAGACTATGACTAAGATTGGATATACTTTATACAAGTTGTACAAGAATAGTTATGCAATCTACGAATATTTGTATGCTAAGAATGAGACCAAGTGAGTACTTGATAATAAGAGTAAGGATTCAGTAATAGCAATGCGGTTATGATATTTTGGGTACATCAAGGAAAGGTGTAAGATGGTTTGAGGCAAAATTACCGAGATAGAATTAGTTGTTATATCCCGCATTTTGTGCAATCGGATAATTCAAGACAATTGTGGGAAGACAACAAGCAAGGCCTTATTGTTGTGCGTTTGGCATATGAGTTGCTTACGAAGAATTTAGAAGCGGAATTATTAAGAGAGCCTAAGGGTAAAATGGTAATTTCACAAGTGTTCAAGAAAAATTCTTGGAAAATTCCAAGTTGGCCGTGTGGCATGTGTGGCATATGCCCACACTCTTATTAATTTGTGGGGTCTAATTAATAACTATAAGGAAATGCGGACCAAATCTTACAAAGGAAGACATTTAGTCTTCTTCATTTATTTTAAGAAAATCCAAGAAAATGGAAGAATTTTCTAGAGAAGGGAAGAGAGGGATCATGTGGCTATACTTTTACTTTGAGGGACCTATTCATAAATAATGGAAATTGGTGGAAGACTTGTGGATATATATGTAGGAAGTCTCAAATATTCATTATTTCTCTAGAATTTTCAAGGAACAAAGAACAAAAGAAAGAAGGAGAAAAGAGACATGGCCATTCGGCCTTGAAGAGAAAAAAAAGAAAACCGAAGAGAAAAAAAAAAAGAAAGAGAAAGAGAGAAAGTTTTCAACTTGTTCTTCCTAGCCAAGCAATTCAATAAAGGGTTCTTGGTAAGGTGGAGTGATTGGTAGAGCAAGGAAAACACAACTTCATAAGTTGGAAATTCAAGCAAGTTGGAGAATTAAGGAAGAAGGTAAGAATTCACTTCCTTTTTATAGGTTATGGATGTTGTGCATGTTGTAGTGTGTAAAATGAGTGGAATTTATGGAGAATAAGAGTGTAAGGGTGTGGTAGTGTACCCAGGTATGTGTAGGAAATCATGTTTTAATTATCAGTATTCAGTATTTGGTTGTTATTGTTGTGAATGTTATGTTGATAAGGGAAGTTGAATGATTTTGGAGAGGTTGTAGTTGTGAATACATGATGGTGGCCGTGGTGGTATATTGTATGTGTAGCCGTGTATATGTGTTGAATGATGAAAGTTAAGATGAGCCAATTTTATTTAGGTTTTGGTCATTGGTTGTGTTGTGGATACTATGTTGCTAATGAATGCATAATAATCTTGTGTGAGTTGTAGAAGTTGGAGACTTGTGATTGAAGTATTTAAATCTGAATATTATGTTCTTGTATGTATGAAAGATAATGTTGTTAGTATGGTGTTGTTGGCATATGAATCATAATGTTCTTACTGGAGTCAAGGTTTTGAAGTAAGTAGTATATTGATTGAGTTGTTATAATGTAACTTGGATTGAATATGGAAATTGTTAGTATGGTTGTTGATATTGTGTTGTTAGTTTGGCCGGTTGAATTCGGGATTGTTGTTGATTGAAATTGTCCAAGTTGAACTTGGTGAATGGGAGTATTCTGTGGGGTAAAATCGGAAATGTCGGTAGCCAAGTATTATTTTAAGAATTCAATTAAAAGCGAAAGTAATCATGTTTGGTAAACATGACCAATTTGTAGATTCTGGCGGATCTGCGACTTGAATTCGAGTGGCATAAGGAGCGAAAAGAGGTATGTAAGGCTTTTACCTTCCTTTCTCTTGGCATGTCCTAGACGTAGTAGGTTTGGACACGGCTCGAGGGGATAATTCCTTTCCTAGAAATCCGAGATTGGAAACTAACTACTATTCATTCAAGAGGAATTGAATTAGAACTTGCGTGAAATGTCGGAAAAACTTCCTAAACATCCGTAACTTACACAAATAGACTCGGTTACCCTAAGATCCTCACAGGTGACGCCACAAATTGTAATGTACGTAAATTTGATACGCCGCCTCATTTGACCCGAGGTGGGCCCAGCTCCGATTATCTTTATTGTTCCGACTTATTTTGAAGTAGAATCCAATGGAAACTTTTGATCCTTATTCCGTTATCAAATGACAAGTACCGTAACTATGTTAACGAGGATACTCTTATGATGACGGAAGATGCTAGGCAGAAAAGTAGCGACGCATATGTTAAGAATAGGTACTTACCATGAATATGACTATGAACATGTTTCCCAATAATATGGATGATGTCAAGGAAGAAAATGTTTACATGATGAATACGACCATGATGATGCTATGAATAAAGGTTCCAAGCTCATGATTCCGGTGACGATATGAGACGTTAGCTATTTCTTGAATTCTCAACTCTATCTATGAATAATGTTTTTCTTTAAAGATTCCACGTATACGAAACGATGCCTTATGATCCTGTTTTATATTTTCTCATGATATTACTCTCCATTAATAGTCTCGCCTTATATTAATCATTCCTTCAAGGTGGGACAAGCGCCCATAATTATTCTATAATATAATCGGAGGTTCCCGACCTTACGTCACTCCGATGAATATATGATTTTCTTGGGCTCTCCGTGACGCTATATGACCTATGTATATATATATATGTACACACATGGGGTGGGAAGGGATAAATGGGAAGGGAACCATGTTTCACTTTGCCACACTGATCATCAGTTATCATCCGGACGCGGGATGTCTTGGGACGCGGATTTATGGGCGCCAAGCTTACAACGTGGGGCGAGCCGACACCGTTCGGTGCTATGATACTATGATATACTTGATAAATCTTGCGATACTATGATATACTATACTATGCTATGATACTATGATATACTATGCTATGCTATGATACTATGATATACTATGCGATGCTATGATACTATGATATACTATGATATGCTATGATATAACATGATATGACATAAATTCTATTTTCTATGTCTATGAAAAGAAATGTTCTTTTCTAAAAGGAAAAACAAGCATGCATGGTATCCTACTGAAAGGGGTGTTCCTATGCACAAAGGTTACTTTTCGTCGCAAGATATATCCATTTAATTCCTGATATTGTCATTCATAATCTATACCCTACTTATGTTATTTTCCATGTCTTACATACTCGGTACACTATTCGTCGACGTCCCTTCTTGTGGACGCTCGTTTCATGTCTTAGCAAGTAGTCAGCGGTAGGATTCGATCCCTAGAGTTCTTCTCAAGAAGATTTTTGCGGGCCGCTTGTTTTAGCCCCGCTTATTGGTACTACTTTGTGTATATATTCGGGCACGCAAGACTCGGCCCTCCCTATGTATATGTGTACTATGTTTAGAGGCTCGTACGTACATGTATGCAGGATATTTTGTACTCCCCGATTGTCTCTCCGTCGCTGTATAGTATGATCGCGAAGCTTATTAGCCTATGTTTATAACTGTGCTATTAATGTTAATGCTAAGCATGAAAAAAAAATACGGTGATGTTCATATGGCCCACTTAGTGATAGGAATATGACACGAGATAAGAGGTGCTCGGTACAAGTATCGGGTACCCGTCGCGGCCCTAGTTGGGTCGTGACATTAGTACTGAGGGCAAATAGGACATGGCCATGGTTGAGCCGAAGAATTATCCCGATACCGATTATATGATACGAGAGGAGAATGCAAGGTAAAGTATGAAGGCTAGTGAAACGACGCTAAGTTATACCTCGGGCTAATTTGAGCACCTTCGCATATTCGTGTAAAGATTGCAACATAATGTGTGACAGAAAATCTAAGAGCAAAATTTGAGTAAAGAGACAATAAAAGCGTTTTGATTAAAGACAAAAAACGACACGAGATAATATGCCTAAAGTGTTACAAGTTGGGTTAAGGGAAATTATGACATGGTTTAAGCGAGACGATCGAACGACGGTTACTGTGGCTGGTTACTAGGAATTTATATGTCAAATTAAAAAGTCTTTCGTAATTATACCCGGTTGATGATAGTCACGTCATAGAGCAAATATGTAAAGTTATTATATGAGGGAACTCAACTACTTCGATAGCCAACTCTAAAGATTGAGGTTAAGAGCTAAAAAGTAGAGTGACAGCTTAAAGTCTTTAAAGAAGTCGAGAAGTGATACATAAAATTTCAAGATTCCGAATATAATTACGACTGAACAAGAGAGCAATGTAAGGTTATTAAAGTAAAGTAAAAATTTCATTTTATTCGTAGAGTCTGCGAAGGGTTTACAAGTTACTAGAGGCATGAAATGCTCCAAGGATTGTAAAGTCTAATAAATCGACGAGGGACGTCTGCGTGTTATAAAATATTTTTTTAAGATTAAGAGGTGAGATGAAGTGAACGATACATCTTAAGAGAGTAAGATTTCAAAGAAGAGTCAGTAATACAATCAATCGACCAAGCTGGGAAATAAGGAGGAGAGTAAAGACAACGATGTGGAATTATTACCTCGAGAAGCAACGGCGATGAGGAAATATCACATGAATGGTTACTTAGAGATCCGAATGCGTTATAATAAATGGAAGGAATCGACCAACGAAAGAGGCATGTGAAGGGCATAATTCAATAAAAGAACACTTGGGGAAGTATTGGGAGTGCAGGACTAGTTTAACATTCGAGGACGAATGTTCTAAAGGGGGGAAGGATGTTACATCCCGTGTTTTCAAGCGTTGGAAAGTGTAGAGTTAAATGATATTAGTAACGGACACGAGGTTATCCCCCAAGCTTATAGGTGGTTAAAGTGATGGTACACATGTACCGTAAGGATTTGAAGTTAAACCAATCGAAGAAAATAAGTTTCGTTGAGGTTCGAAATTTATTTGGATGGAATACGTCAAAAATATAATATTCCGTATTTTTGACTAGAAAATGTAATTGTCCAACATGACGAAATTTACCGAGACGGAGAATTCGATCATATCTAAGGATGAAAATCGAGAGCTCGGTGTACAAAGAGTTTGAGGTCCCGAAATAATTTAGGACTTAACAGAAGTGTGACCCACGGTGATTGGGAATAATATTTTATGTATGACAAAGAGGCTACGGACTAGAGTTCTACCGCATGATTTATGATAATGATTATATGGAGGTGTTAAAGGTGACAAAAAGGGTGGCATTTTACGTGAAAAATCTAGATGATACACAAGGTTAATATGTAATGTTGGAGAGGGGTACAAAAAGGCGTGTATTAACTGATAATTTGGTATATTTTCAAATGCCATTATATGCGTGTTGTATTATTGCTGTGCACGTGTAAAATTAAGGACAAAACCCTTGTGCTTGGTAAGAGGGTTTTAAATGCGGCGTGTGTACATTTTCTTTACATTCTAGATTATTTAATTAAATTTTCATTGATGCTATTAAGAAAGACATGTGTCCATAAAGGAATATTAGCTTAAAGTGATAAGCTTGAACAAAGAGGCCATACGGTGGTGCTTTATGAATTGGATAAAATATTTGCTTTGCTTATTTTCATTGGCTAAAGGTGCACAACAATGTTGCGCTACTTCATCTTATTTAAAGTGTGAATAAAGATTTAAATGGAGAATGGAAGAGCATAGCTAGAGCTGAAACTTTCGGTAGCATAAAACCCATGCTTGAGGCCTTATGAGAAAAGATTAACTTGGGGTGAAGGCACCACGCACAACAACCATTTTATTGCTCCAAAATTTATTGTGCAAATGTGAGAGAATAGAGATCGCCACGCGCTTTAGGGTCCAAAGGAGACGAAGTTCAAAGTGTTTTCCCAACCTTATGTCACGGATTTTTAGACCGTGAGAAAAATATCAAGAATCACAAGAGGGCTCAAGTGGGCTTTTAATAATCAAGGTAAGACCTCCTTTATCTTAACTTATGAGTTTGTACACAAGCGTATGTTGAATTGTTTGGGTATATACTCTTATGTATTGAAATGATTTGAGTCCAAAAGGAACTTAAGAAGGTTGTTGTTATTGTGGGATTCGTTGGTATTGTTGTCGATGATTTGACCGAGTTGAATTCTCGGGGTTTGTCAATTCCTGAAGGAATGTTGTCCGAATTTCTATAAATGACGTGCTGGCTTAGGGGTTGATTCCTAAGTACCTATAGCTAATGTGTGGTATCTACTAACATTGTTGTAGATCTTGAGAAGCCGAGACTTAAGTTTGGACTAGCTTAGTGGTTGACGAGGTATATGAAGCTTATTCCTTCTTTCTTTTGGCATGTCTTAGTGGTAAGTAGGCGATGATACGAGCCTTGGGGTAACTCCGCTCTTATGATCCGAGCATGATTACCATTTTTATTTATCTCTTGATGATGGCATTTTAGAGCATAGAACTATGGTTTTTATGTCATTTGTGTAATTAGATTTAAAGGTTGCATAAAATATTTTTTGTTCTAAAAGATTCTATGTCTAAAAATGTCCGTAACTTTCATAGACGAGCCGATGGCTTTGATATTCTCATAAATGATCCTATAATGTACAAGGCCCGTAATCATAGGCGAGCTCGGATTGGTTTGACGTATGACCATGATCCCTACGGTTCCTTAATATGCTTATGATGTTTGATATGTTTCGGTAGTGTCCGAAAGACATTTGATATAACTATTGTCCGATTTCAAATGACCGTTCGTTTTGGACTATTTCATTGAGTCTGTAATGATGATTTATGTGCATATAGTTTCTCATACTCGCCTCGCGTACACAGTCAATATGTCCTTCATGCGTCTCGAGCGGGGGCAAGAAAATTATGTTCGTGCGCTCACGCATTATTCACCGCATCCCTCACTAGAGGGCGACACGTTATATATATATATATATATATATATATATATATATAAATATATATGATATGATGACATGATGAGATGGGGAGGGGTGGCCAGGATGGCATATGATGACTTCATTCACCGCGTCCCTCGCTAGAGGCTTGTGGGCACGTTATATGTACATGATATGATGATTTTACTTACCGCGTCCCTCTCTAGAGGGCCGGGGCACGTTATGTGTTCATCCATATGATGATTTTACTTACCGAGTCCCTCACTAGAGGGCCGGGACACGCTATATGTTTATACTATGATTATATGACATTGACATGCATGATATATGTTTTCAAAGGCAGGTCTTATGATTTCCATATTCTTGTACTTCAAAAGATGATCCCTTCTATCGTATTTCATGCTTTACATACTCGGTACATATTCCGTATCAATTTCTTTTTCGTGGTTCGCATTTCATGCCGCGCATGAATACGCCAGTGAGCCGAAGACATTAGTAGAAGATGTTCCGAAATGGATTGGCGAGCTCCATTTCTTCAGTCTTTGCCCGAGTCGAGCATGTACTATGTTATTCTTGGATCATGTTAGAGACATTTGCGAGATAGAGTCCACGTGTATGATATGTCGGTTTTGACGCTCCATAAGCCGATGTATTGTTATGCATTAGATTACATTTCATATAATTACGTATTTTATTTGATTTAAAAGATGAAAAGCATGTTCGTTTTTTCGCAAAACTGCCATTATATATTCATATTATGATTTAGAGTGGCATGATTATGATGACATGAAAGCATAACGAGAGTCGGGTTAGCTCGCCTAAGTGGGTCGGCGCCCATCACGCCCGTCGGAAATTAGGTGTGACACCATTCTCTTAAGTACAAAATTTTACATTAACGTACCATGACTTCCAAGCTTGATCCGCAACCATCACAACATTAACTTAGATCATCCGAAGGCTCATTATTGATATAGAATGCAACGACAACAACTAAAGCATTAAGTAACATTCACTCATCCTTGGCACAAACACGGCCTATATTCGGCCATCTTCATACACACACACATATATGTAATTCCCATTCATTCAACACACTACAACAACAAGGAAACATGCCACATATATATTCAATCTCTCAATTCTACATAACATTGCATATGCACGGCCACAAGCCAGCATATTCCATGTTCACCGGTTTTGGGTCCCAAACCCAGATTTTC
>NW_026717941.1:0-14324 GCF_029784015.1 Lycium ferocissimum
GGTTTTTAGACATTAATGAAGTTAGTTAGTTTGAGATATAGATAATCGAATACGATGAATATTGGTTGAAACTTTATATTTTTTGGTTGAAGTAGTCCGATTATTTATAAATTGGATGAATGCAATTGTAAGAAAATGTTAGCTCTTTCAACAGCCTGACCAAGGAATCTGTGTAAAACAAATTGGGATTTGACTTGTCCATGCTAAAAAAATGGATTTGACTTGTCCCTGCATTTCGCAAAGTATGCAACGAACTATAAAAGCTTGGAAAAGATAAGTGCAACAATGCTTCTTAAAAAAAATTAAAAGCTATTGACTAGCTTCTTTTTTAGCTTCTGACTTGTCCATGTAAAAAGTAAAGGAATCCGTTTACAAATCAAAAATAAATTGAAAGCTATTGACTAGCTTCTTTTTTAGCTTCTGACTTGTCCATGTAAAAAGAAAAGGAATCCGTTTCCAAGTCAAAAGAAAATTGAAAGCTATTAACTAGCTTCTTTTTTAGCTTCTGACTTGTCCATGTAAAAAGAAAAGGAATCCGTTTCCAAGTCAAAAAAAAAAAATTGAAAGCTATTGACTAGCTTCTTTTTTAGCTTCTGACTTGTCCATGTAAAAAGAAAAGGAATCCGTTTCCAAGTCAAAAAAAAAAAAATTGAAAGCTATTGACAAGCCAATTTTTTAGCTTCTGACTTGTCCATGTAAAAAGATCCGGGTTCATCGTGTTCTGAAAGTGGATCCAAGATCTGAAAATCCCAGTTTACTGCACATAAAGAAGGTAAACTTCATTCATTTCTCTTGTTTTCAGTTCTTGTGTGTAGTGTGTTTATGTGCTTAGTTCGCTGTTTAGTTTAGTTGTCGTTGGTATGCTTAAATGCTTGTATGTTGCGGTTCTTGCCATATTGTTAGTTTGCCTTCATTATGCTTTAGTTTAGTTTAAGATATGTTTGAATGCTCTTGATTAGTGTTTAGCTTGCCTTATACTTGCAGCACGTTGGTTGTAGTTTAAGTCTACTCATGCTTCAGTTGCTATTTGGCTAAGTGTATGTTAGTTTAAGTTAAGTTGTTAGCCTGTTTTCTTTACCATTTTAACTTAATCACTGTTGTAATCGACATCTAGTCACATTAGTAGCATATGGTGTAACTCTATTTGTGATTTAGTCCATGATTCATTGATAAGTTACGGTCAACCGAGCTATGTAACAAATTTCTATCCATTACATGCCTGTTTTTGAGATCCTGTATTGGTTGTAGGATTAATTGGTCAATTTGTATGTCTAAGGTTGCCTTCCCCTGCCTCTGCTCATGTTCCTTCTCCTGATAACTTATATGTTGCTTAAAATACCCTATAGGATCCTAGGAGAGCACTGTTTTTTTTTTTAAATCTGGTGTTAAAGGAAAAGCTTGTATCATAGCTTGAATCAGTAAGTGCTGGATTTGAGAAACTAAAATGACGTTAAGTTTGCTATTAGTTCATCATATGGGATTTATGTCTATTTTGTCCTTCATGTTCATATCGAGACTTTCACTAAGGCTAAATCACTTAGTTTAAACGTTCACACGTTAAAGAGGATCCCGAAGGGTTGTAATGGTGTTAGTTGATTCAAATATGTCCATTAGATCCCTGCCAAGTGTGATTTATCATATATTTGTTCTCATTTAGAGTCAGTTCCATTTAATGGCACACCTTTTATGGTAGCTCAACACGTTATCGAATCTTATAGCGTAAAGTTAAGAGCAGACCAAAAAGTAGCATGAATCTTCATCGTGTGCAGCTTTGTGTAAGATCCTAAAGTTAAGGGCAAACCAGAAAGTAGCAACAAAAAAAAAAAAAAGAGTTTGCTGAAAAGTCTTCTATATACCCGGGTGGTGCCACTCAATCGGATCTCGCTTCAGGATCCAGTTCGGTGTTTGGCCTCCAAGCCCCCCCCCCCCCCCAAGATGTAAGAAATTCCCGTGACTAAGTCAACTCGACATGTGGAATATCTTCTAAAAAGAGAGAGAGAGAATGGTCATGCACATTCCTTTGTGTCTCTATCTTTATTGTATTAATCCACATTGATATGTATTTGATCAAGATCCTGTTTCATCTCTATGTGGAAATGATGGTTTGACAGTTACATGAAATATTCCAAGATTGGATGAACCATTTTTTTTCATAAAGTAAGCAGGGCATGTTTGGCTCTCTCTCTCTTCTACCTATGTGTGCAAATTTAACAAGCGTGAAACTAAGGTGCATGTTAGAATTACTATTGTCACAATAGATGTGTGAATGTATTTAACTGAAAGTTTAAGGCTTGACTCTTTTGTCATACTAAC
Source organism: Lycium ferocissimum (assembly GCF_029784015.1). Classification (NCBI taxonomy): domain Eukaryota; kingdom Viridiplantae; phylum Streptophyta; class Magnoliopsida; order Solanales; family Solanaceae; genus Lycium; species Lycium ferocissimum. Next base: position 2,314 of record NW_026717941.1, read on the forward strand.
TGAATTTTAAACAGGGAATGGGTTATGTTGATTTTAGACAAATGAAGTAATTTTACTCCTCCTCCTTTTGCTGTTCAGCCCTATTTTGGATGTAGTGCTTTGCATTTCCTATTTGTTTCCGCTTCCGCCGTATCTTGCGCTTTAATTAAATTCTTAATTCTCGCTTTTGCTATTCGTCTAAATTTCAACATGTTTGGTTGGTTCGATTTTTATAAGCATCTTAGTATTACTCAGTCTTGGTATGTGAATTGAGAAGCATGAATCATTTACAGTTTTAGTATTCTTTCCATCTGTTAAAAGAAATGATTTAGTTTAAGAAGATGCTCAAAGTGTGGGCTGTTGGATACGTGATTTAACCTTCGAACGTATATGTGTCTCAATTTTACACTCCAGTTGTTCAGCTCGAACCTATTCTCATCGTCATTTGAATAGTTGGCCCTCCTTTTACATGCTAAAATTCGTTTGTCCCTGGGCCGAATTTTTATAAGTAACCCATATAGATTTTGGATTTTACTTTCTGTTATTCCTTGGGTCTTAACTATTTCTTCTAAATATTATGCTGTCGCTTAGTGATTCATTTGTCCAACTTGTGTGCTTGTTTCAGATTAAATGTGAACTGTTTATGCCTTAGTATAAATATTTGGACGTATACTAATTCTTTTCCTTTTATTTTATGCATGACCTTCGCATACGAGTCCGAGGGACTCGACTTCCGCATTCGGTGTTGGGCCAAGGCCCACCGGAAAATATTACTCCTCTCTGTCCAGTCCCGTCCGTGCGCAAAAAATGGAAAACAAAATGCCAAAGCCCATAAACGCAAAGAACATATCGCCAAAGCCCAACGAAAGCCCCATTGCAAGAAATTTTTTAAAAATGGGCTGAGCCCATTTATATCTCACTCCTCATTTATTTTGTGTATTTAATTATGCAACTAACTCTTTGTTTGTTTTGTTTTTCTTAGCTTAACCTTAGCAAAATTAGTAGGTTTAGTTTTAGTGATGGGTAGTTAGGAAGACCAACAAATAATTTTTCGAGTTTCATTCTCTTTTATTATGTTAAAAATATTTACAATATCTATAACATTTATCTTTCTTAGAATAATTGATTTATGAAGTGGCATGATTATATATTTAAGCTAAAGGGAACCATGATTCATACTTACTATCTTAAGATTTCAAAACGCCACTAATACTCAAATATAAGTTCAAGAACTTTTATAAATAATTTCTTCAAGATTTATCAAACTATATGTATTTTAGCCGAATACGACTAAATAAGTTAGAGGAAGAAAACTCATTACCCTTTTGCATCTTATTTAATAAGTCTAGATTTTCTACATCACTATATTCATACAATATAATTTTATTCCAAATTTTTAAACTCGCTAAAGCTTTCTTCTAAAAGATTTCTATTTATATGCAAGCCATCATACTGTGTACCATAATTAGTTGTATCATTTGACTGACTATCAAATCCTACAATTGTTTGTTGTTGAACTACACCCCTTGAAAAACCAATATTCAAACTTGGGAGATAGGTAGTACCTCCAAAATCGAACTCATTGTCGGTCGGTACATTCGACTGGGTAGAGCGTTGAACCGTAGCATACATGTCAAGCGCCGCTATGCATATGTGATTTTTAAAAATCTCGGACAACGAAGAAATGACGATAAAGATTCATCGTCCGTAATTGCATCTCACTATAAATTGGTGAACCATTGAGCGTCGTAAATGAACTTGGACACGTCCGGTTATAACCACCGATAGTTCAGGATCATTTACGAACATTTTACTCCTTAAGACGCGTTGCAGACGATCATATTTTAGGAAAATTGGAAACCTTTGCCCTATTTCAGGACCACGGCTGTATCTAACCGAACCTGCTTCATACACAACTTCACCACCCCAAATAAATACACTTTAACATGAGTTTCCGTCATCTTTTATGAGATATATGAGAGAAAAAATAAAAGTTGAAGGATATGAAACGATATAAGAGAAAAACAATAGAGGAAAGATATGAGATGGATAAAAGAAAATTGAAAGACGAAGGATATACCATAGGTAAAGATAGGACAATATTTATAAACAGAGAAAAGTAAAAACTTTCAGAAATTAAATCACGAAATGTAAAAGATATTATTTTGACAATTATTCAATGCTCGTCAAAAACCGATTGAACCAACGAGGAAATGAACAAAAAAATAAAATTAAAACCATAGCGATATGGAGAGCGGGGAATATCGATGAAAAAAAAAAAAAAAGGGGGGGGGGGGTTCGTTATATACACGAAATGGAACAAAACATTTCGTTGGTATATAAACGAAAAAAAAATTTCCTATTTCGTTTTTATATAAATGAAATATTAAAAAAAAATATTTATCCTATTTCATTAGTATATGAATGAAATACAAAATATATATATATATATATTCACTTTTATATAAACAAAATACAAAAAAAAAAATTATCCTATTTCGTTCATATACCAACGAAATACAAAAAAAAATATATATATATTTTCCTATTTCGTTTTTATATAAACGAAATAAAAAAAAAATTATTTCTTTTTTTTATAAACAAAATACAAAAAAAAAAATTATCCTATTTCGTTGGACTACCAAGGAAATACAAAAAAAAATATATATATTTTCCTATTTCGTTTTTATATAAACGAAATAAAAAAAAAATTATTTCATTTTTTTATAAACGAAATACAAAAAAAAATTATATTTTCCTATTTCGTTTTTATATGAACGAAATAAAAAAAAATTCATATTTCGTTTTTTTATAAACGAAATACAAAAAAAAATCCTATTTCGGTTGTATTCAAACGAAATGCAAAAAAAAAATATATATTATTTGTTACATTTCGCTACAAGTATAGCGAAATGCAGCCGGACCGGAATAGTGGCCATGGGTATTTCGTTGGATAACCAACGAAATATCCATTTTGGTATATAAAAAAAACGCATTCTATTTTGGGCTATTAACTCCAAAAACAAGCCATTTTGGCTCCGGACTCCATATTTGGTGGTAAATATACCATTGGAACTTGGTCCCCAATATGGGGTAGCTAGAGACTAGAGAGGCTCGTACTCGAATGTCTTGAGAGATTTGGAAGGAAAATTTGTTCCAGTCCCACGAATTCCAATTCCAAAGGTTATGTAGACGGTAATTGGTTTCTTCTCTATGCAATGGTCCTTGGAGAATGGATCGTAAATTTTTACTGGCGAGAATGGTGTAGGTAAACACAAGGGAGTCTTTCATGCGAACAGAGCCAAAGAAAAATTTTGATTTTATTAAGCGTGTGCAATTTCCATAACCCGCTCAACTTAACCCACCTTTCAACATTTTGAGAAACTAAAATATCGATATTCTTTGATTGCAAATATTCGCTCGCTCATGTTTTTCTAAATAAATGGTGTTTTAAAGATTAATTTTAGATACTTATTGGCTATAAAAAAAATTCAAACGTATGCTTTTACTCAAAATAATAAAGATATTCACTGTAAATAGTTCCTTGTAAGCTATTCCAAAGACATAAATTATATTCGAAATTATTCTGAAAAGTAAATCAAAAGAAATTTAAATGTGAATTAACGTAATGAATAGTGATTTTGTTAGATTCATCTCTTTTACCCCTTTGCCTTATTTATATAATTTTATGATTGTCTTTTACATAACTAGGAGTGCCAAACGTGTGTCGGATATAGGTGGGTCGAAAATAGGTTAAACAAAAATCTAACGATAGACCCTAAAAAAAAATTAAAACTTAAAAAGAAAAAATTACTAGTAAAAAATTTAAAATAAGGAAATAAAAAATATTTTTTTTCTAAAAAATAAACATTTAAAAAAATGAAAATAGTTACAAAATTAAATTTAAATAATAATTAAAAAGAAGTTAATCATGTTTTGTAGCTTTTATACTAATCAATGGATGGCAATTGATGGGTCAATTTGAGCTCATTTGATAGGCCAGTTTAGATTAATGATTGTGATGAGTCAACTTGGATTAGCCTAAATCAGCCCATCTTTAAAATTACTTTAGCCCAAACCCATTAAAGTCAGGCCAGCCCGCCATTTACTTTTGCCACCCTAATATGCCCTTCAAAAGTAAGACCACATGTCTTCTGGAGTTCTGGTTGTCTTGTTATTGACCTCAACCAAACACATTCTCGACTTGCTTCATGAATGGCTATTATCTCTGCATGATTTGAAGAAGTAGCAACCATAGTTTGTTTCGTTGAATGTTATGATATGGTTGTACCTCCATATATAAATAACCTATTTGAGATCGACCTTTATGTGGATCAGACAAATATTCTGCATCTGCATAACCAATTAGTTGTGAGTTGAACTCATTTGAATAAAACAACCTCATGTCAATGGTTCCTTTGAGGTATCTGAATATATGCTTAACACTGTTCCAGTGTCTTCTTGTTGGGGAAAAACTAAATCTTGCCAATAAGCTTATGAAAAAAAAGCTATATTTGGTCTAGAATTATCGATACAAGATACATTAATGCCCCAATTGCACTAAGATGTGTATTTTCAAGCATCTAACAAGCTCTTCATCATTTTCACAAGGTCGAAATGGATCTTATTAATATCAAGTGACCTCACAACCATCGGGGTACTCAAGGATGTGCTTTATCCATGTAAAACCTCTTCAAAACATTTTTAGTATATGTTGATTGATGGACAAATATTCAATTAGTAAAATGTTCAATTTGTAGACCAAGACAATTTTGTCTTTTCAAGATCTTTCCTTTCAAATTCTTTTTTCAAACATTCTATTGCCTTTGGAAGCTCTTCAGGAGTTCCAATGATATTCAAATCATCAACATATACAGTTATTATGATAAATTCTGATCCAGACCTTTTCATAAAGACAAAAGGGCAGATTGGGTCATTTTTGTACCCTTCTTTCAATAGGTATTCATTAAGGCGATTATACCGCATGCACCCTGATTGTTTTAATCCGTATAAAGATTTCTGAAGTTATATTGAGCAAGCTTCCCGAGAATCTTTATATGCTTCAAGCAGTTTGAATCCTTCAGGAATTTTCATAAAAATATCGTTGTCCAGTGAGCCCATATAAATAAGCTATGACAATTTCTATCAAATGCATATCAAGTTTTTCATGAACTGCCAGATATATAAGATACCTGAAGGTAATTGCATCCACCACAGGAGAATATGTCTCCACATAATCAATGTCAGGCCTTGGTGAAAACCTTTGTGCCACAAGTCATGCTTTATATCTTATGACTTCACCTTTTTCATTTCATTTTCACACAAACACCCATTTGCACCCCACTGGCTTGACATCTGTGTGTTCAAACTACTGGTCCCGAAACTTCACGTTCTTCAAGTGAAACCAATTCCACTTGAATTGCATCCTTCCATTTTGGCCAATCATTTCTCTGTCTACATTCATCGACAGATTTTTGCTCAAGATCCTCATCTTGTTGCATTATTTCGAGAGCAATATTATAAGCAAAAATATTATAGACCACAATATCATTTTGGTTCCACCTTTTTTCCATCGCGATATAACTTAATGAGATCTCTTCATTTTAAATATTTTCAAGTACCTGGACCTCCTATGTGGCCTTATCCTTTGTTATGTCTCGGGCTCTTCTTGAGTAATTACCTTCATATTATGATCATTTACTTCTTTTCTTTTTTCGAGGATATCCTTGGACCCGATTGGTCTACCACATTTCAGACGTGGCCTAGACTCATTTGCATTAACCATTCGTCCTACCGGGATATTACCTCGAACTGAAGCATTTGCACCTGGAATATAAGATTTAGTAACCCTTGGAAGGTTAGTAAATGTATCTGGCAGTTGATTTGCAACATTTTGCAAATAAATCATCTTTTGATCCTCTTGTTCACATTAATTTGTTCGAGGATATAAATGAGATAGTAATAATGCATTCCAATCTATCTCCTTTTCCAACTGCTTATGTTCTCCCCCTAATGTTGGGTATAATGATTCATCAAAATGACAATCAGCAAATCTTGCCGTAAATAAATCTACAATCATAGGTTCCAAATATTTAATAATGGAAGGAGATTCACACCAACCTATACCCCCAACCTCTGGGTCCCATCTTTTAAAGGTGCGGAGCAATTGGAACAAATACCACACATCCAAAAATTCTAAGATGGGAAATATTTGGCTCCCTGACAAAAGCTAATCAGAATGGGAGAATTCATGATAACCGGTTGGCCTTATGCGATACACAGTGCCGCCGCATGCAAAATAGCATGTTTCCCCATACCAAAACAGACGTTTTGTCTTTATTAGCAATGGTCTAACCTATCAATTGGAAGGCGTTTAATTAATGATTCTGCTAGACCATTTTCAGTATGAACACGAGCAACCGGATGTTCAACTGTTATTACAATGGCCATACAATAATCATTAAAAGCATGAGATGTAAACTCACCAGCATTATCAAGACGAATTGTCTTTATTGCATAATTTGGACATTGTGCTCTTAACCTTATTATTTGTGCCAACAATCTCGCAAAAGTCATATTGCGAGTTGATAATAAGCGCACATGTGACCATCTTGGTGTGAAGATCTATCAAGGCCATATTATATTTAAATGGTCCACGTAGAGGGTGAATTGCCCACATATATCACCCCGTATACATTACTTAAAATGTGAGATTCAATCCTAACCTTAGTCGGTACGGTTTAATAACCAATTTTTCTTGAGAACAAGCGCGACAAAGAGAATTCCCTGATCAAGTATCTTTTGGTTCTTCAAAGTATGCTTACTTAAATTCTCAATTATTTTGCATATCATATTAGAATCGGGATAGTCTAACCGGTCATGCCAAATGCTAAAATCATTAGAATCAAGAACTTTTTGTTTGTTATGGCATGTGTTTCAACAACACCAATACTTGTATGATACAACCCAGAAGAAAGTGTAGATAATTTTTCATGCACACACTTTTTCCCTGCTTTTAGTGTGTGTATAAAGGTATTCAACCTTTCCTTTTTTAGCAGTCTCAACATGATAGCCATTTTGGCGAATAACCTTGAAATTTAACAAGTTTCTTTGAGTACTACAATATAGTGCATTATTAATGGCCAATATCGTTTCTCCGAGTAGTAATAAGGTCGCTCTTTCAGAGCCCTCAATTAGTTTTGTACTAACAGATATTGTATTAGCATGGGCCTTTTTAATAACAAATGAGAGAATTTTTTTTTCTCTCTTAGTATAGTGTGAGTTGTAGCACTACCCAGAAGGCACATATCTCCATTACTTATCTTGGATCCAATTGAATACCGGAAATTTTATTTATCTTCATAAAAAAAAGTATGTCATAAGAAACACGGAAACTAACAACAGAAAATTTAAGTACTTCTTAAAATAAAACAACATAAGGAAGAACTGATAATAAAGAAACTCGTAAATAAAAATAACAACATAATTGACAGTAGAATGATCAAATCCCAATTTTGATCTCCAAAGAAGTCTTCGGATTCCAAATGAGTAATATCATAAAGGCGATCAAAATCGTCATCTTTCAAAGCCAAATTAGCTTCAGCCTTATTATTATATTTTTGTGAAGGCCCTGCCTCAAAGATCATTTTTTAGAGTCAAGTGTGACTCCACCCGAACATTAGCAGAAGAGGCACCACCTCTATTTGCCTTTCTTTTGAAGGAATTTTGATAAAGCCTAGCAAAATGCTCAGGCGCCCGACATTCATTTTTCCAGTGGCCTTTCATACCACAACGATGACAATTGCCTCTTGAAGGATTGTTTTGAGAACCCATATTGTTTTCCCTTTTATGGTGACCACGACGACGACAATTATTATATCGTCCCTTGCCAGGCTCACGCGCATTATTATGGCCCCGATTATTATTTGTTCTTCTTTGGCCATTTGCTCTACCACATTTGCTTCCGGGAATGGAGCAGTTTCAGGGGGACGGGTTTCATGATTTTTCAATAAAAGGGTGTTACGTTTCTCAGCCACAAGGAGGCATGAGATCAAATCAGCATGTTTTTTAAATTCCCTTTCACGGTATTGCTGCTGTAATACCAAGTTTGAGGCATGAAAAGTCGTAAGAGTCTTTTCCAACATATCCTCATCTTTTACATCTTCCCCACATAATTTTAATTGGGAAGTAATTCTATATACAACAAAGTTATAATCACATACAGTTTTAAAATCCTGTAACAGTAAGTGAATCCACTCATAACGAGCCCTCAGTAATACCGTTACCTTAAGGTGGTCATACCTTTCCTTTAAACCAGTCCACAATTCAACTAGATCTTAACCGTCAGATATTCAACCTTCAATCCTTCATCCAGTTGATGACGAAGGGAAAATCATAAATTTATTTGTCCCTGGCTAGATGTTGTATTACCTTGGGTAATAGTAGCACCAAGACCTTTAGCGTCTAGGTGAATTTCATCATCAAGCACCCATGAGAGGTAATTTTTTTCGGAGATATCAAGTGCCACGAATTCAAGCTTTGACAAATTCGACATAGTGAAAACTGAAAACAGAAGCTCAACTTAGAAGAATCGAAATGATACAAAGAGATCATTGATAACGTGTATAAAACTAAATAGTTTTAAAGAGAAAAGCTTTGAGGGAGAAACTGTGTATTCACTTGTTTTGGTGTACGTAATGAAGAAAACACTCTCCTATTTATAGGAGAAAAACTTCTTGCCCTCCAAGTAATATAAGATGGACATACAAATACTCATATATATATTTACAATATAAAATGGACATACATATACTCATATATTTTATAACAATAAGATAGCTTTTTTTTTTTGTTTGCAATAATTCATGTAACTTTATATTTTGGAAAGACTAATTTATTCAATTGCAAGTATGATTTTGTGATATAAGCAAAAATGAGACCATTAAATTTGAATTTGGGATATAATCTTTAATTGGAAAATCACTAAATAAGCAAAACGAGACGATTACACGAATCTTGAACACGGTTACACTACCCATAAGGGCAATTAGCAGGAATGCCCTTATTTTGGGGTGGTCTTTAATTTTTGCCCCACAAATTGATGGTCTTTAATTTTTATCCTTGGCCTAATACCAAGGCTTGGGGTTCAAACTCCGCCGCTCAAAAAAAAAAAAGCCGCAAGAGAGCGAGAGTTTTATGTAGAAGAAAGGGTTTCAGGCGAGAATTTTGAATGTAAAATTCTACCTACATGCAGCACTTTGAATGTAAAGCTCCTCTGCAGCAAGTTTTGAATGGAAAACTCTTTGCATTCAAAAATTCCGCCTTTGCGAAATTCCCCTTTTTTTTTTTTTTTTTTTTTTTTTTTACGAAATTTGGATTAACCCAAACAACGTATTGAATTATTAGCCAGAAAAATTAAAACCATCAATTTGAGGGGGCGAAAATTAAAGACCAATGCTTTTGAAGGGCAATCCGCACAAAAAAATGATTAGAATGGGAAGTAATGGGAGAAATGGGATTGGTCCAAACTTAGCTACTTTGGGCCCCTTGTCTAATTTCAAATTGTTTTCTTCTGATGATGATTATTTTGGGGGTCGAAGTACACGGATACCCGATTTCGGCACCATCAGTTAAGCAATATACGTGGTGCGTAAGAAATTATATGTTTATCAACTTTGGAACACTTCATGTGGTATCTGAAATTAAGTTTGATGAAGTCCAACATCAAATAAATATCTGGAATTTTATATAGTTAAAGTTCAGATACATATATCTGAATTGATTTGCTACACGCCTACAATAGATCCTTCCTCAAGGGAGGAATTCACATGCGGAGAAAGGACATACTACTAAAGCTGCTAGTATAACACATAAAAATAAAAAGAAATAAGAAGAGTTGTGAAAAAGTATGACATAATTAAAGTTCAACTTCTTGGTAGCTAATTCAACAGTTTCTGAACCTAACAACAAGTGGTTCATCATTCAACCTAAGCCACCTCTTCCCATTCTCATTAAAAACACCTACATTCCCACACATTACTTTACAATTACTACAAACTCCTGGACAAAACACAATCTTATAATTCCGATTATTATTAGTATTATTATAACTCCCATTTCCATACCTCTCTATTTTAAACCAATTGCTTAATGTTTCAAGCCCCGGCCGGCCAGTCATGCCACCACTCATCACATACCTCCGGCCTGTTATCTCGTCTGCGCCACCGACCTTCCACGCAGTGGATTGAACACAAATTGTGGCAGCAAAAAACACAATGTTTAGATCAGTTGATAAATTTATGACTTGTTGTTTATTGTCAACTGGCATGAATCTTGCTGGAAGGCCATTTGATGATTCAAGATTTTCTTGCAAGACATAAAATGGACATGGCCTGTTTTTAGGTGCTTGTGTTAGCACACCACCTCCTCCACTACTTCCCTTTTTGAGTAGGTAAAATTGTGTATTTTGAGCCAATTTGTAGCTCATGGCCATCAATGTCTTGCACAGGTGTGGGAGTTATTGGAGTTGTGGATGGTGCTGCAGGTTGTTGGCTGGTTGTTAGGCAAGATAAGGAGAATAAAATTTGGAGTAGTATTAATTTTAGGTAGTTTTTAGTACTCATGGTACCTTTTTTTTTTTTTTTTTTTCTTGGACAGTGTGGAGTACTAAGTGACCATTCATGTATATATAGGCACAAAAAAGGTCCCAATTAGCGAAAGAAATGGGATACAAAGATTTAGAAGTGGCTACAACATACAAAACGTCTATTGGTTGTCAAACTTATTAATGAAGATGGTATACGGTGTCACACTCAGCTGCTGAGAACTGATATTGAAGAATCTAAACTCACGTTTACGTATTTTTTGAAAGATATTTTGAAGATTTATTTTCAAATCTTTGTTTAGCCATAAAATTTCGATGATTTTCAAAACAAATCTTCAAATCCCAAATTCCTAAGCTTTCAAACCTGTTTTTGGCCAAGATCTATGTTTTGGCCTTTTCAAAACTTTTAAAAACTACCCCAAGCTTTTGTATTTTATAAAAAAGCCCCATTTATTTATGACCCAACTAATTCTATTTACCATGCTTCTCCATTAAAGCCGTATCTACCATGTTTCTACAATTAAAGCAGTCTCTTCTATAAAGAAATGCATGGTGCTTGTTGTGAAGAGATTGTTCATATAATGTGGGACGATTATATTAAAGAATAGCTAGTTGTATACGGGGAAAACCGGACGTAACGTAAACCCGTGCGGAGGTCCGGCGGAAGATGGGAACGTGCACGATGACATTCGAAGCCGAACAGGAGTAGCACTTTGTCTGAGCCGAACCGGAGCGCTTATGTAGCCGGCAAGGGTGCCATTCGGTTCCGTGGCGAGGCCGTTATGATCGTTGAATAGGAGGATCATTGTCCGGTGGTTGTTGTCCGTCAGCCCGCATCTCTGCGGGCCGCGCGTCGTGTAAACGTCTTGTCACGATGCCGCCTACCAACCACGCGTGTGTCAGGGGCAATGACGTCACCAAATCCCACTAAATCCGTTCGTGTAGCCGTCCTTATTATTATTATTTTATTCGCCCACATTGTATGAAGCCACGGAGGCAAGACTATAAATAGGGACACCCCCTCCTTTGTGGGGTGGCTTTCATCTTCAAAAGAATACCTATAGAAGAACCTCGGATGTCATTTTTCTCCTCCCATTCATCCATTAGAGCTAAGTTTTCCTTTTAATATTCTTGTTAATGATATGATACATTGCTCATAAAGTCTATATCTTTAGCTATCTTATTGCGAGCTTTCAAACCTCTACTTTCTTTTTTGTCTTGTCAATCTCGTGAACTAAGCACATATCCTATACCCGCATACAAATTCAATTGATTATCCGATTCCGGGTAAACAGCTTGGCGCCCACCGCGGGGCTAGGATAATAGTTCTTAGTCTTGCCTATCAAAACTCATTTAAACCGTAACCCTTCTTTCGTCTCGTCAAAAACAAATCGATGGCCGACGTCGGCATCCGGCCACATTAACAACA
>NW_026717942.1:0-14626 GCF_029784015.1 Lycium ferocissimum
TGGCCAAATGTTGACTACATTGATTGTGGCTCAGTAGCAGCGTGGAGGTGTGGGACCTCATGGTGGAGGCAGACTTAAGCAATTCCTCAACTTGAAGTCACCAGAGTTCTTTGGGTCACGAGAGGTGGATGACCCCCAGCACTTTTTAGATGAGACCATCAAGGCATTGTGGGCAATGGATGCCCAGGATTACGAAGCTGTGAGGCTTGCTTCTTATCAGTTGAAGGATGTTGCTCACGCATGGGTTGAGATATGGGAATCTGAGAGGGGTAACACTACTTTTGCTCCGACGTGGGCTGAATTTGAAGAGGCATTCATGGAAAGGTTTTTATCTGATGAGCAAAGATTTGCTATGGCTACGAAGTTTGAAAAGCTGGAACAGGGTAACAAGTTGGTTCGCGAGTATAGTATGGAATTCATCCCTTTGTCAAAGTATGCTTTATACATGATTCCGACTGAAAAAACATAAGTTGACTCGTCTTGTCAAAGGCTTGGTACCATGTATCAAGTCTGCATGTGCTACTGTTGCTATGTCTCCTACTTGTACTTTCCCATCTTTGGTTGGGTTCGCTGAGCAACAAGAGAATTAGAAGGGCGAAGAGATGCTTGAAAGGGAATAAAGTAAGAATGCCCGATCTACGGGTGGTTTCCCATTTCGTCAGCCATGAAGGGCAATAGAAAGGAAATTCTGCCTTAACGCTTTGTTCTCGGTCTAATATGGGCGTTCATGTGTGGACAAGGTCGAGGAACAATGATCAACAGATATTCCCAAGGTAGTAACCGGCAAGCATTTAGATGGGGGGATCGTGTTTGTCACCATTGTGGGATTAGGGGTCATATCAAGAAAGATTGTAGGAAGTGGCTTCGTGAATTGGCTAACTCTTTAGTCCCAAAGAATAATCCGTCTGATGTTAATGCTAACAACACCCCTAATGCTCGAGGTAATGGGGCTGGTGAAATGGTTGCTAACACCACTAATGGGGGACAAGCTCGACTTTAGGATTTGACTCATAGGGAGATGGCAGAAGATCCTGATGCCGGGGTCACAAGTATTCTTACTATATGTTCTTTTGAAGCGTATTCGCTGATCGATTCGAGTTTGACTCTGTCTTATATAACTTAATATCTTGCCCTTGATTTTTGTGTGGAAGTTGAACAATTGTTGACACCCTTTTTCTATGAATACCCCTGCGTCCTTGTTATCGCTTCTATAATGTATAGAGACTACGTTGTTGTAGTTAAGGGCCGTGAGATTACTTTTGATGTGTTTGAATTAGAAATGATGAACTTTGATGTGATTTTTGGGGATAGACTAGCTTTCCAAGTGTTATGAAATTCTAGGTTGTCGATTAAAAATAGTTAAGCTTGTATTTCTATATGTACCTATTATGATTGGAGGAGTAATATCGTTAAATCTCGAGGTAGACTACAGGTATGTGTTGAACCTTTCAGATTTATTTTCTTGTGAAAGTTTAGAGTGAAGTATAAATCTCACAATTGAGTTTAGGCTTGAATGATGCGTTCGTTATATGTTTAATTGTATGTTATCTCTGAGGTTGTTTCCCCTTGATAGAAGAACTCTTGAAATTCTGAAATTTGAGGTTTAGTAAAGAATCCTCAAATATGACTTTCATTCGGGGACGAATGATCTTAAAGGGGGGATAATGTAACATCCCGTAAATTCGAGTTAAGTTTGAATGCCTAAAAATCTAGTGTTAAGATGATATTATACCTGTATGAATCTATTCTTGATGAATTCGGGTGGAAGATGGTCATTTGAAGCGAAACCAACAATTGAATTTCTTAAGGGCTCTTAAATTCGCCTAAGTTTTGGTAGGTCTGTCTTCTGGGCGATTTTCATGAAAATGTGTTGCAAATTTGGAAAAACTTCCTAGACAAAAGTTTTAGATCTTTGAAATATCTTTCCAATGGTAGGTCGCCCATCCCAAGCAAAGTTACGTAAGAAAAGTTATGATTATTTTACTGAGCAAAGGTCAATTGTCAAAAATAAAATAAAAAATATGTTGGCCCCGCGTCGCGGACCCAGCATGGAAAAATCAGCTGCAGACCAAAATAAAAACATGATTAGGTGCTGAACCCGCAACGCGGACTCAGCACGGATCGGGAGTTTTTTTCTGATTCCGAATTTTCTTTAAGTCCTACTTTGTTGTGTTATTTCCCAATTCGTCTCAAATCAATATTTCTGAGGAAAAGAACTTTAGAAAAGTCTCTCTAACCCTAATGTGAGTTCTCACTCAATATTGATTATTCCCACACCATATCCATCCCCTCTTGATAGCAAATCATCTCTCTAAAACCCTAAGTTCTTGTATATTCAAGAAGAGGAAGAAGAGATGCGTGTGAGATTCCATCAAAAGGTAAGACTCTTGATTTTATGGGATTATTATTGTTGTTTGAACTAGTCTAGAATAAATAAAGAGGTTAGGATCCACCAATGATTTCCATAAGCTTCAAGAACAAGATTTAAGGCTTACGAAAAACCCTAGTTTTTGAAATTCCAAGAAAACTTCAAGAATCTATTCAAATTCTAATCTTTATCATCTAAAACCATTGTAGTGTGATTATTGAGTCTTGGAGAGTGCTTTTGAGAGGGATTTGAGGTATGTCTCTTTTGAACACTCTTTCGATCGGCTTTTATGAACTCTTTGGTTGTGATTTGTATGTCTCTTTTAAAATCATTTTTGACTATAAAGGTGATTTGTATGTCTCTCTTTTGAAAACTTATTCTAAATGAAAATCACTTTTTGAAACTATTGTTGGAAGTATAAATTTTATTCAAGATTCTTTAATGAATGAAAGGAAAAGTAATCTTTTCATGTTTCTTGAACCCTAATTCATGTCTAAATGGTGGTTAATGTGTGCGAGGCGACAAACCCACATTAAACCTAGATTGTAACAAACCTTATATATGTATAAGATATTATGAATGTTTTCCTCTATGAGAGATGCTTAATAATGATGGTTAACAGTTGGTAATGACATTCTTATTGATGAATTGAGGCATGAAAATCTTTTGGTAAAGGAGTTATACGTTTTCAAAACATTGATGAGAATGACTTATTCTTTGGATATGGCATAATGAACTTTAATGTTATTGATGGTGTGACTACTTTGAGATAAATTGTGAATCGGCATCTATGCCATGGACCTTGTTGTTGTGTTTGCCTTGCTATTCGGGAGGAAGAGTAGCCACTATGGATCCTAGTGTATTAATGCCTAGCCATTCGGGAGGAAGAGTGGCCACCGCTGGGTTCGCTACCCGGGGTGTGATTTATGCCTAGCTATTCGGGAGGAAGGATAGCCACCGCGTAATACATAGTCCGGTGTGATTTATGCCTTGCTATTCAGGAGGAAGGATAGCGACCGAGAATTTTATGTTCCGGTGTGGTGCGCTATGCGCGGTATGCTTGATTCTTGGGCCTGTATTGGCATGTGTGACATTCTTATTCTCTTATGGAATTGTTGATGACTATCTTAATTGATTTAAATGGCATATTTGAAGGTGTAACTTGACAAGAGGCTTTATAATTGGTTTTGATACTTATTATTGAGATACATAAACTGAATAACTGTTCTTACATTGGGTTCACATCATTTTCAGGACTAATTTCTTTATGTATTATGTACTCTATTTTATTATTACTTATTGTCCCCGAGGCACTCATTGAGTACGAAGTACTCAGGCATATCATTGTTGTTTTTATGGTATGTTAGGTAACGGAGAAGAGCTGGTTCTAGATACTCCAGGCGTTTAGGAAGGACTTGCTGTTGCTGCTGATTTGGTGAGCCCACACATTCATTCATGGGACACTCTATTTATTTAATTCCCTTTATTTATTCTAGTTTCCAGGCTGCGTCCCGATGGGTTAGACATTTATTCCTTATTCTTAGAAGCTCCTTAGTATACATTCGAATGTGGGTAGAAGAAGAGTTGTCGTTTAATTCTTTCGGGCACACTATCATGTTTTGGGTGAATTATTTAAATTATAAAGACTTCCACTGATTTAATTAATATATTCATAATTTGTTATATTTATTTTATAAACTGTTGGAGGCGAATGTTGAACCTGGTGGGTTCAAGTATTATTATCGTGTTGTTTAGGTTCTTCCGATGTTGTTCATGATGTCGAATGCCAGTCACGTCTAGGGTGGGTTTTGGGGCGTGACATAAACCTTGATTTATTTGGGAGAATAATTAGAGTTGGTAAGAATAAATAACAAGAACTCAAAGCTTTAAACTTTGTTTAACAGATTCACGTAGGAATAAGATGAATCTACTTGGCATAATTAACCGTTCTTCATATCACTTACTTATATTTGGGAAAATCATAGAAAGAAATAATCTTTATTTATTGGAAAATAGTAGAGATTCACATAGAGGTTAAGTGCATTCATATAGCAATCCATTAGAAGTATATCAAGATCAATACCCATGATCATACACTTCATGTAAAGGGGACACAGTCTTAGTTTCTTTTACCATAAATTTCCACAAAAGCAAATAGTTAGCAATTAGTCATAAAAAATCAACTTTTACCAAAATCATCGGATTAAGACATTAGACCTAAATTTAGCATTCTACGACTTTAGTAAACTTTTCACACCATATTCCCTGTAGGATTCGACCACAACCTTGTTGGGTTACCGTATTTGACAACGTCCGCATTATACCATTAATAGGTGTAATTTGAGCGTATCAGTGATAACTTATGCTTCTCGTTAGTTAAAAGTTCATGAGAATGATTACCCTACCCATGATTTGGAGTTGTTAGCCGTAGTCTTCGCTTTGAAGCTTTGGAGGAATTACTTGTACGGTGTCCATTGTGAGGTTACAAGAAAAAGCCTTATCTAAGACCAACATTTAGGGACGAGTTAATAATCCCGTTTCTAAAAAATACATGTATTGGGACGAGATTTTATTCCAATCACTAATTCTATATTTTTTTGTGAATATACTAAATCTGGTCCCTAAAGATATTAGTAACTGGTCCCAAATATCAATTGAGGGCCTTGTGTCACACCCCGACCTTACTGGGGTGTGATGGGCACCCGACCCTCCTCAGAGTCGAGCGAACCCTAAACGTTCGCGTTACTAAAACTTGTCATTTCGAAAATTTCTTAAATCATGGAACTTTTCGACAACAATAATCATTATCTGAAATTACACACGCGTTTAACATTTACAAATCATTCGCACTTCCCGACACACTATCCACAGGACACTGTCTGCAAAGTCTCTAACATATGCTAAAAACCACGACACGAACACTTTGACTCGGCAACACTCCGAACTGAGGTGGAGCTCGCCAATCCCGCGGGGACAACTTCTAGCAAGTCTTCTTTCATCCGGGTGTGCCTGCGTGGCATGAAACGCGGCCGAAGAAGGAGGGTCGATGCGGAATATGTACTGAGTATGTAAAGCGATAACAAATAATAACCATAGCTCAATTTAGGAGGGAAGAAATCACAATCACGCTCATTACCTGCAGCCTTCGCTTAAGAGAAAACATAAATAAATACACAGAGTCTCAACAAGCTTTAAGTAAATAATCGCAATCCAAGCAACGAATCCAGAGTAAGTAATATAATCTAGAACACCTCTTCTAAAGAAGTAATGCAATACATCACATGCGCCGCTTCCGGCAAAATAATGATAGCCCCTTCGGGCAGCCGCTTCCGGCTCGATATCAATAATGGCCCCTTCGGGCAGCCGCTTCGGCTCAATATCAATAATGGCCCCTTCGGGCCGGCCGGCTCAATATCAATAATGGCCCCTTCGGGCATTGCCGCTTCCGGCATAATAATAATAACGGACCCCTTCGGGCATTTTAGTAATGATAAAAGTAGTAAGTGAAATGAAATAGTAAAATCTCGCACCCTTTCGGAGTGGTTTTGGAAAAAGTAGCTCGCTCGGACATAAGCCGAGGCCATAGTACTCCCGTACGTGAACCGAGGCCATAGCACACTCGGTGATCACCGAGGCCACGGCTCGCTCGTACACGGACCGAGGCTATAGCACACTCGTGCATAAGCTGAGGCCACCGCACCCCCTTCGGAGTGGTTTTAGAAAGTATAAATATTAAAATCTCACACCCCCATCGGAGTGGTTTTAGAAAGTATAAATATTAAAATCTCACACCCCCATCGGAGTGGTTTTAGAAAAGTTTAAATAATAGAATATCACTTAATGGAGTCATCTATGAAGTTTCAAGGCAATTCGATCACATTCCTGCAAGTTACGGACGTTTGAACATTTTTCAACAAAATATAAAGATTCTAGTTCAGTCGCCGCACCGAATGAATAGTGCTCAATTTCAGAATCGACTTTCGATGAACGAATAACCCCCGAGGCTCAAATTCAAGCCTAGTATACCTAGGGCATGCCAAAAGAAGGAGAGGATAGCTTCACATACCTTTCGGACGTCTTATGCTCGTTTAATCTCGAATCCGTTTCGCCCGAATTTGCAAATGGTCATGTTTACCAATCGTCAATAGTAGACTTTTTGCTTTCAAATCTTCCATCCTTTACTTGCCTACAAAAATTTGGGCAGCATCTCCTCTGTAAATACACCGTCCCGAGAATTATGGCTCGGCCCATATCAACAACAACCAAACCAACAATCATAATGACAACGTCCATAATCAATTCATAATGCATTCTAACATTAACAATCCCTTTCTACATAGGTCGACAATATTCCATTTATTCAAATAAACTTCGTACATTCGAACTAACACCAATGATCATACGTTCAAATATTATTCCGAGGCCATTCAAACACGATTCAAGAACACCTCGGACAATCCATAAAAGGTTCAAATCGGCCCACTCATCATCCAACACTACCCGAATTCCTCCAAGTTCAACAAGGGCAACAACAACACATTTCTACCTTCCAAATTCATGAACTACATCCACAATCCCATACACTACAACATTATCTTTACAATTATAAGGAAGCATATTAAAATCACATTGCACTCCAAATCAGCCCATTACAATCTTATCTTCAATTTAAGTGATCGAACCTTCATTCTACGTCATAGAATTCACAACGACGACAATCAAAACTCTAGATAGCATTGATTCATTTCTTGCATACAAGCAGCCCCTATTCGGTTACACATCAACATCTCTTCATGAAGTTTATTCATTTTCCACACCTCACAACAACACACAAACATGTTGAATACAATTAGTTTTTCATCCCTACAAGAACCCCACCCACACACGGCTACAATACACCACACGGCCACACTTCCAACACCTCACTTTCATGACTTTCATGCTTCACAACATACACAACTCACTCATAACATATGAAAAATGAGATGGAATCATACCTTGTTCCTTCACTTTGTTCATTCTCGGCTAAAGCATGTTTTGCAAAACAAATGGTTTCTCTTCTTCCAACAACCACTCCACAAGATAGAGGGCCTTCCATTTAGTAGACAAGTTTGAAGAAACTAATTGTTCATGGTCAAAACTTGAGACACCATATTCGGCTGCTCTCTTGGCCGAATGGTGCTTCTCCTTCCTTCTCTATTTTTCTTGAAATTTCTAGGACTTAAAATGATGACAACTTACCTCCCTTGGTCATCCCTTCATATATATATATATATATATCAATATAGCACATGACCATGCACATGCCACTTAAGTTCCCTCAAATTTTCTTCTTTAAAATTCTAGAGATTTCCAAAAGATGAACATGATAAAATGACTTAATAAATCATCCATTTCTACAAATATTAATCTTCCAAGTAGCCATGGCCCACACTACATGTGGCCTTATGTTTTCATGAACTACTAATTTCCAAAATTCCACTTTTAACCCCAAATTTCTTGTTAATAATTCCATCCCATAAAATCATAAAACACTTATGCCTTACAACAAAGTCGGAAAATAACCTCGTCCCTAATTTGTCGCAACAACTTAAAAATATTCCGACGTGCGAAATGCGAGATGTAACACCTTGAGCGGGAGAAAGGATCGCCAAATCCAATACTAAAATATTACTTTATCAAAAACCAGACACCAAAAGAATTGTACTGTAATTAAAACTTTTATTTTTACCAAAAAACAGGTGCCAAACCTAGTATACTGAAAGAAAAAATTCTACAAATTAAAAAAAGCTCTCTGTTTCAAAACAAAAATCGCAGCTCTTTCTAGTCTCTACCCATCGGACTCTGCCCTGGTGCTGCCGATCATAGTAGAAGAGAGCTTGCTCAAGAAGGGTCGTGAAGGTGCGCTAGGGCAAGCTTCTTGAGCAATCTTGAAACTGGCTAACAGTAACCAAATGTACCATTGGCGCCTACCCAGAATTCAATTCTTCAACAAAACTTACCCATTTTCTTTCTTGCTGTCATACTGTTCCAGATCATCCTCCTCATACTTGGGTAAGTGATTTTTTCATGTAAATCTGGTATTTTTGGGTGTAAATTTTAGTTTTATTGCACTCATTATTTTTTTATTTTTTTGAAAAATGAGTATAAAATTGGACCCCACCTGTGGGATTACACTGCATATGTTGTTGTTGTTGTTGTTGTTTGAATATGAAATTGGAGAGTTAATTTGAGGAGGGGTTACCTCTTAGATGTTTCAAATTGAAACCCTGCCCTAAGGTTTTTGTGTCTGTATTTGTTGTGTTTGGTAAATAATTGGACAAAATTGATAATGTGGATCTGCTGGAAAAATGGGTTTTGGGATTAAAGTTACTATTTTTCATTGTAAATAGTAATAAGTGATAGGTTCAAGATTTGTAGTTGGTGGGTATGAAGTTTAACTGCACCTGTTACAGAGATTGGAAGATCTCTCAACACATCAATTATCTTTCAAATCCCTTCAAAATACTTCCCAAAACCTAACTTTTCTACCCATAATAATGTGAAGAAAAAGCGGAATCAAGAAAAAGCCATGGATAAGCTGAGATAATCAATCTTGAAATGAGCAAACAGTGAACCCAATGTGCCATTGTCGGCTTCCCAGAATTCCACGCTTCGACAAAAACTTACTCATTTTCTTTCTTGTCTTCAAGCCCAACAACAACTGTTCCCTGCTAATCTTCAAACTTCCACTGTTGAAAAGAAAGTGCGTTTTTTTACTTATTATTATTCTTTTTTCCAATTTTTGTCTTGTTTTATCAGTATATTATCGCGTACCCATTTGGAGTTTGATGTATTTGTTTGGTAGGATAAGAATCCTAGAGTTTGTCGTTAAGTATTAACAACATCAGCTGTAGTTATAGTCACCAATCCAGTTGATGCAAGAGAATCTAAACCAATTTTGGGTTTATCCTCTTGAGCACTTTTGAAAGAGAGGTATTGAGGATGAGCATAGATGTTGCATCCAAACATTATATTTACTATGTGTATAAACAAGCTTCTGATGCAAAAGAAATACCTAATTAAATTTTCCTAACTTTACCAATACCTAAATGCAATTGAGTAATTAGCAAATAATAAACAACTCCTTGTTAAAATTGCTGAAGTATATATTTATAAAAGACAAACGAGACGCCAACCCACTAACCTATATATTGTTATAACCTCTATGTTTTTTCCAAGAATTTTTCCCCCTTATAATGACAATATGAACAAATAAATAATTCAATGTGCAGCTGAAAAAGGGGGTGAACATGTTCTAGCCTTTTTGGAATTTAAATACAGGCTAGTAAGATATTGTATTTACCAATGCAAGATGAAGTAAAGAACGTGGAAAACCATCTGATCAAATATAGTGTTATACATACAGCCATAAAAGTGGGGCTTTCTTTAATACTACCTTATTCTAATGGGAGAGAAAAAGTACTTTATTCATGTTCTTGGTAATATCCCACCATAATTTATACATAAAAGAAGATGACTTCTGGGATTGCGCAACTCATCTAAATTTAAATTATAAGCTATATCTTAGTAGAGATTGAAAAAAAAAATACACTTTCATTGTTATTTTTTCCCTTCATGTTTCTCTGGTTATGCCCTTGTTAGGAGTAAATAAACTCTAAGACATATGTATTCTGTCCTTATAGCTGTCCAGAAATGAGAAGTAAATGCACCCAATATCAGGTTGATCTCTGTTACCATTCTCAAAAAAGATCAAGTTGGTCTATGCAAAATTCTTATTCACTTGTAGTTGTCCTTTTGGTTTCTGTTCCAGTGCATTTCAATAATATGGTCTTTGCAAATTTTCTTGTGTTTTAGTAGTTGAAGCAAAATCAACATGTGGGAACAGAAATGTCCTTTTCTAGGATTTGTTTCAACTTTCAAGTTAAGCATATCATTTATCTTGAGTTGCATTAGATATGAGAGTTTTTATTTCTGAAATGCTCTTTTTTTCTGGATTATGTGCTCCTAACAGAGGCGGATCAGTGATTTAAAGATTATACATGAACTTGATATGAATTTATATACTATTGTCAAATTTTTCAAAAATAAAATGTGCATAGATGTCTTTCTCGATGAATGTGTATAGATCTTTTAACTGCGATATTAGTTTTGGAGTACTTTTCTTTTCTTTTCTGAAATGTGTCCAGAATCGGAATAAAAGTAAATATTTGTTTTCAGTTTACAAGCTATTTTATGGCCTTGATCTTAAGCAAATTTGTTTGGTAGACTCCATGGTTATAAAGCATGCCAACTATAATTTTTTGGTACAGAACATAAAGAAGCCAACAATAACCTCATAGTAATGTAGGACAAAATGGTACAGGCATCACATCCTGTAGTTGTATAAATCTGTTTAGGGCAACAAGTGCTAGCAGAAAAAGAGGGAATTTCTTTTTTCTATAGAGCGCTTTTTAGCTAGTTCAGACAAAAGAGACGTTTCTCCTCATGTGTTTCAAGATACAATCGATGCAACAATTTCACTTTAGAAAGAGCCAAGTCTTAGAAGGGCATTTCCATCTACTTGGAATTATCACCACTCTTAATAAGACTTGTAAAAAACATCATATTTAAGTTATGCAGCTTGATCCTTTAGGCAGAAAATGCCTCTACCTTTAGCTCTTGTGCCCTCATCTCTTCCTTATGGGGTTTGCTATAAAATTATGAGCCTTGAATTCTAATTGATATTTTGGATTGAGTAGATACATTGTTCGTGCCTAGCAGGATGCATGACCTTATAACCTCTGCTGACAAGTACTTGGTTGTCACGACCCGACTGGGGCCATGACGGGTACCCGGGGCTGACCACCAAGCACCACTCATTCTATTACTCATCCTGCTTTCATTCACAATTCTTATGCTCATAATCATAGAAAAACTATTTTCATTTGAAACATATTTACCTTTATATACATAAGCCCTTCGGCTATCAAAATCATATATATATACGATGGGAAACTGTGAGACCATTCTACCCACACATACGTATCAACGAGCCTTTACTAGAGTGCTAGACATATGGACAGGACAGGACCCCGTCTTGCCCAAAAAATATATATATACACAAAAGAACAGTCAATGGCACCTCCGGGACAATGGAGTGCTCTCAAGTCAGCTAATAACTCCTACCAGTCTAGATCACCTCCCTGTCTACCTGTGGGCATGAGTACAGCGTCCAAAGAAAACGGACGTCAGCACGAACATTGTACTGAGTATGTAAGGCATAAGCAATAATAATACATCGATGAAATAAGGAAGCATCAAATAAGGAGCAATCTGTAACTGACTGTCAATTATAAAAGAAATAATGCATGCTAGCTTACTTCATAATCATCATCACATCATGTATGCATATATGTATAAACTGCCCGACCATATAGGTACGGTGTGATAATCATTAGCCCGCGTCCAGGCCTCCCGCGTTCGGGGTACCATCGGTGTGATAATCATTAGCCCACTAGTGGTGTCTAGACATGGTGTATACGCTGCCTGCCTTAGCAGTGTCTGCCTGGCCATATAGGCACGGTGTAACATCATCATCATATACTCATCATAATGCATGCATAGAAACTCAAAGACAATTATACTTTATCGGGGTGACATAAGGTCGTGAATCCCCGATTCTGTTATGGAGCAATCATAAGCATTCTGCTTCACCTTGAAGGAATTAGCATATAAGGTGAGTGTATACAATAAACAACATCATTACCTTATTAGGAACATCATATCATGAAGTCTAGAATCTTTGGACTTAAGCTCATCGTCATCATTAACGTGCTCATAATGTATCTCTTATCCTTATCTCATATGGCTTTTCATGAACATAGACTCTTAATTCCCGGAATGTAGGAGATTCATGGAAAAAGGAGGAAAATCATGCCATAAGATTCATGCCTTAGAAAGAAAGGACTATCCTGACATACCTTTTTCGTTTATCAATTCTATCGCTTGATTGTCCTTCTTCGATACTCGCGTTTCTACCTTCAAGAAACTTCGTATTAACATTAGCTAATCGATTATAAGAACGTGCTTACTAAAGCAAGGAAAAATTGGGCAGCATTTTCTTTGTTTATACAACTTTCCTCATATTACATATCAACTCCCAAACATCCATAACAACATTTACAATATTATAAGCAATAATCATCATTCATCTACATTATCCATATCTCTCAATTTCACTTCATTCTCCATAATCATGATCATAGTTCGCTATCACGTTCTTTCACATATAATGTTTTTCCCATGTTCTAAATGTCATTCATAACCTACTTACAATCACAACATATCAATAATCATGACTCAATCCAAGCTATGGCTCAACAATAACACTATTCTCACATTTATGACCCATATTCTATATTCTTCTACAATCCAAGTATTTCAACTTCTCAATACCTTAAACAACATGAAAATACCATAAAACGTACCTTAGATAGTGTAGGAACAAGCCATGAGTTGAAATACGCTTCTTGCACCAAAGCCCTAGTTCACTTCCAATGGGATTTCTTGACTTGGATGAACTCTAATGAACTTCATACACTTGATTTTGTTGGTTTGATGAAGTTGATCATCAATTTCTCTTGGGTTCTTGTGGAATGAAGAATGGAGAGGATTCTAGAGGGTTCTTGAAGTGTAGAGTGAAAATGAAATGAATTAAATGAGAGAGAGGGTCCTTATATCATTTTAAAAATCTGGCCCGACTCGGACATACGAACCAACATACGGTCCGTATATTTTATGCGACCGTATGTCCGGACCGTATGTTTGGTCCGGTGAAGATCCTCGTTAAGGCGTAACATACGGTTGGACATACGATGCAACCGTATGTTTTATACGGCCAGTATGTTTGGTCGTATAATGCCTCGCTTTCTGAAGTTCGTTCTCGTCGACTCGTCTGATCTCCAATCCTTATGTGTTATATCCCGTATTTTGTACATTGGGACAATCCGAGTTAACCATGATAAGTTAGGGACAAGACTATTCCGGGATACGAAGTCGAGACTTTTAACCACGATTTTGTTTTGAGACATAAGTTGCTTATGATTTTGTTGGCATGGGATATTAAGGAAAATTTGGGGCTAAAAGTGAATTATGAAAAGTTGAGAATTCATGAATTAAAAGCCATGTTGGCCGTGTGGCATTGGTGTGGCTACACATGGTTTGGCCAAATTTAATTGATCCAACCCATGTGTGGGCCATGGGACTTGTATAATTCATATATGTATTCAAAAGATGACTAATAAGTCATATTCTTCATCTTCAACACTTAAGAAAAATTGAGAAGCTTGGAGAAAAAAGTTGAAGACCATTCGGCCATAGCTTGAAAAATTAAGGTCCAAAAATAGTGATCAAAAAATATTTTCTCCTAGCAATTCAACCAATTGGAAGGTCCTCTTTAACGTGAGATAGTTTTTGGAGTCAACAAATCATTCGTTTTATCATTTGCAAACCCTAGCCAAGCTGTTAAGTTAAGAAGAAAAGGTAAGGTTTAATCTTCTTTTACATATGTTATGGATGATTTGTGTATGTTGTAGTATGTAAAAATGGATGAGACTCATGAAATATTGCATGTTGAAGTTGAGCCGTGTTTATGGCTTGTGGCCGTGTAAGTGTGTGTTGTGTAGGAGTGACGAATTAATTCTATTTAGCATGTTTGGTTGTTGTAGTGTGTTGAAATGGATGAGTGTTATATCTCGCATTTTGTACGTCGGAATATTTTAAGTTAGTTGCGACAAGTTAAAGACAAGGCTATTTTTCCGACTTTGTTTTAAGACATAAGTTGTCTATGATTTATTGGCATGGATTATTAAGGAAAATTTGGGGCCAAAAGTTAAATATGGAAAGTTGGCTATTTCATGAAAATGAAGGCATGTGACGACCACATGTGATGTGGGCCATGGCCACATGGAAGCTTAGTACATGTTATTTAAAAGATGACAAATTCATCATTCTTCATCCTTTGTGACTTAGGAAAATTCTAGAGATTTGGAGAAAAGAAAAAGAAAAAAAAAAAAAGAAAGACATGGAGCATGTGCACGGTCATGTGCACATTTTTATGGATATATATATATATATATGGATGACCAAGTAAAGCAAGCCTTCATCATTTTTCACTTGAGAAAATTCAAGAAATTTTGAGAGAGAACAAAAGGAGAGGTGTCACGACCCCTCCGGGGTGCCCCGGGGCCCCCCTGGCACCCAAAAATTTTCAACCAA
>NW_026717943.1:0-19527 GCF_029784015.1 Lycium ferocissimum
TTCTAAGAAATTTTTTTTAAGTCATAAAAGATGCCCAACTTTCTTATTTTCCTAGTCTTTTGTTACATTTTGACCCTTACCGATAAGATGACCACTGTACATTTTCCCGGCTTAGGATAATTGGCCCCATTGGTGGGCCCCATGACCACTTGGCTTCTCAAACAAGTCATGAACTAATAATAATTTCCATGAACTAATAATAATTTCCGAATTCCAAGTTTGCCCTTAATATTCCCTGCCAATAATATTTATAAGCGACTTGCGCATTAAATCAAACCAAAAAATGGCCTTGCCTTTAACTTTCCTTCAAAGCCTCGGAAACTTAATCTCCTTAGTTCACTTGTTTTCCCGTCCTTCCATAACCCATTACACGAACTCGGACTCTTGTATTTGCGAACTGATCACCCATGCATCCTTTCGACAATAACTCCGGTGTCTATAGTTAACTAGCTAACTCCTAATAAATCTCAATGTACCGAAACTTGGGGTGTAATAGTACCTCTGGAGGCAGAAAATGGGCCAGAGAGGCCTCAGTAAACTCGTCCCATACGGCTGGAGGGGCACCCTCACCTCTGGACAATACCCCGGACTCATACCAATTTGCGGCTACATCCCGCAACTGGTACGATGCCATCTCAATAGACTCGATATCGGTCGCCTTAATCAACCGTAATGTACGCAGCATCCGTCCGATAAACTCATGAGGGTCCCTGCGGGCTTCAACCCGAAAAACTCGTGGATTACATGTCGAAAACTCACGGGCCCTCGACCGTCACGTCGGTCGGCCCCGATCACCCCCTCTCCAAACAGGCCGCTGCCACCGCTACCAATCGGGTCGATGGCAGAATCCGCCTCGCGCATAGCCCGCATCATCCGCCCGGCCGGGGAGCTGGAGGCGGGCACTCGCGTCACGCCCCGATCTCAAGGGTGTGATGGGCACCGCTCCCCCGTAACGGAGCCGAGCGAACCCACCGACTCTTCTACGTACTAAATTTTTTTTGAAAACTCTACGTCAAGTATACATAATAAGGCTACGGAATAAACCTTTATTTGCTTTAGAATCAAGTAAAATATGTAACTATACGGGACTTGTATCGTAGTACAAGCCGACTCGAAAACCCGCGACTCGTACGCAAAGTCTCTAACTTGGACATGATATCATAGCATAGGGCCTTTGACCCGGCAATCCTCCCGAGCAAATGGAGATGCCAACTCATTGGAACATCGTCTATAATAGCGTCCGATCATCCGGGTGTACCGCGCGGCATGAAACGCGGCAGAGAAGAGGGGTCGGTACGAACAATGTCGAGTATGTAAGGCGAGCATAGCAACATAGTAAGAGATATAAGCATGAATAATAACAAGATTCCATGTCGTGAGGTAAAGGGATAACTTTTGTACATAGGGACGGTGTACGCATAGGAACATAGAACATATCGTAGGATAACCGGTAACTTTGTGCATATAAGGACCCCATCGGGGCGGATGCCGTGCATGCTTTGTTTTCTTTTCCTCTTTTTGAAAAAGGACATTTCTTTTCTTGAACGAGAAAATAGAGTTTATGTCATAACACGGTATCATAGCATAGCATAGTATATCATAGCACCGAATATATCGGCCGCCCACATAGTATAATTCGCGTCCACCGGCATCCCGCGTCGGGATGATATCAAGTCGTACGGATACATGCACCGTGAGTAACCCGAGCGCTCATAGCGCTCGCCCTTTTTCCCCCAAATACATTTTTATACATAGATATATATATATACACACATAGCATGCGGGGGAGCCCAAGAAAAATCGGTACTTATCGGAGTGACGTAAGGTCGGAACCCTCCGATCGCTTTATGGAGTAATCATGGCCATCTATAGGATCATAGTCATCGTAGAATCATAGGCATCATAGTCATCATAGGAACATAGTCGTCGTAGAATCTTAGACATTATAGATCCATGGTCGTCATAGGATCATAGTCATCATAGATCATAAAATTGGCAATATTGTAAAACTTGGTTTTTAAAGAAAAATGTATATTTTGAAAAACACTTGTAAACTTTTAGTAAAGAAAGAAAATATTGTGAAGCTTAGTTTTTAAAGAAAAATGTATGTTTTGGAAAACACTTGCACTCTTTTAGTAAAGAAGATCATACCTTGGGGTCGAGGGTTTAGTTAAAAACAACTCTTATTTAATAGTCGAAAAGATGTCCAAAAGTTTCCTTAAATTATAGAATGAAAATAAGCTAAATGGAACAATAGGGAGAGAATTCGGGAATAAGTGGGCCCACCTCGAGTCAAACGAGGCGGCGTATCACATTTACGTATATTACAGTTCATGGCGTCACTTGGGAGGGTCTTGAGTAATCGAGTCTTATTTGGGTAAGTTGGAGGTTAAAGAAGTTTTTCCGACATTTCGGCAGTTCTAATTCAATTCTCCGAATGAATAGTAACTATTTTCAATCTTAGATTCCGAGAAAAGGAATGATCCCCAGGACATGTGGTCAACTTAGTACGTCTAAGACATGCCATAGAAAGAAGGGTGAAGCCTTACATACCTTTTCCGCTTCTTATGCTTCTCCAAATTCGAGCTCCAACCGGCCAAAATCTACAAATGGTCACATTTACCAAATCTTGGTTAGAAGCCTTTAGTGATTGAATCTTAAGGTACACTCTACCGAAATTTTGGCAGCATTTCCCCAATGCCGCCATCCCCGAGATTCTAGCTCGCCCAATTCAACAACAACAACCCGAGAATGGAACTCGGCCACAATATCAACAACAATGCCAACAACTCAATTCAATTAGATTCCATCCAATTCATATAACTTTCAAACGATTCATTCAATATATTCATCCATCCAACACCTTCCAACTCAATGAATATTACAACATATATCTTTCTTATAAACTATATCAACAATCTTATATGTTAGCAAGATCATTTTCATCAATACAAGAAATCATGTTACAATCTCATTATGTTCCAAATCAGCCCACAACACTTTTGTCTTCAATTTAGATCATCAAACCTTCATTTTCTTCACATAATCCACAACAAACAACAACTACATACTACATAAAATTTGTCCATTCCTTGTCATACCAAATCAACCCATACGGCCACAACATCATTATATATAATTCCATGAGTCTCATTCATTATCTACACACTACAACAACACACAAACATGCTAGATTACACTAAATAAAATTGTTCATCATACTTGCATCAAACCACATACACACGGCCAACATCCAACATGCCCAAGCTTCATGATTTTTATCCATTTCCATGCACTATAACATGTCCAAAACATCCATAAAACATGTAAAGAGGATTGAATCTTACCTCCTTCTCTTGCCTTCTTCACACGGCTAGGCTTGCTTTTTCTTCAAAACAAGTGGTTTCTTTCTTCCAACAACTAGTCCACAAGATAGAGGACCTTCTAATTAGTGGGAAAACAAGAAGAAATAATTTTTCCATGATCATTTGCCATGGTCGATTTCCAGCGACCATGGCCGTGACTCCTCTCTCTCTTTTTTTTTTTTTTCTCTCTTGTTTCTTTCTTTCTCCACTCTTCTAACTAGAAAAAATGACCAACTATATATATATATAGCCTCCATAAGCACAAGGAGGGCACATGCCCCTCTCTTTCTCTAGAAGTTTCATTCTTTTCTTGAATTTTCTTTAAATTCCCAAGGATGACTTAATTCCTTTCTTCTTTCCTAGAATTTTCTTAAAATACAAATATGGCCCCTTTCTTGAACTTTCATGAAACTCCTGTGAAATTCCCATTTTACCCCTCGACTTTTCTCAATATTACCATTTTGTCCCTGGCCTTCCGCATTATTCCCACGACCCATTTTGCGATTTTCTCTTCTTGCCCTTAGCCTTTCTTAATATTTCCGTCCAATAATATTCATAAATAATATTCATAACCAACTCGGACATTAAAAATTATTTTAGAACATGGTCTTGACCTTAATTTCTTACCATTATCCCACAACGTCCGAACGTACGAAATACGGGCTGTAACATCCTCTTCCTCCCCTTTAGAACATTCGTCCTCGAATGTTCAATGACCTACGGGCGTCACAATGCTCCGGGAGGTTCCTCTTTATAGCTACCCTTTCCCTTATGCCCGTTCCTTATCCTTTACCTTATTTTCCTCTTCATCGAACTCCTCGGTCTCTCCCCTTTAAGGGGCTCCTTCTATGCCGATAGTCCTTTTATGAAGTCTTCGTTGATACCTTATTCCTCGCCTTCCTTCCAATCCTATGCCTCACATATCGGGAACTCTTTACTTTTTACCTTTTTCCGCATCCCGATCTCCTTATTTTCCGGTTACTCACTCTCTTTCTTTTCCGAATATGGTACACATTTTCATCTCTTTGTATATATATACACTTACCATCAACTAACCCACAAGGTACTTTCCAACGCTATTCAAGCCTATCCTAATTCCCGAGCTATGACACACTTTTGTCTCTTTTCCGAACTAATCCACCTCGTCTTACGCGTCCTCTTAAGGTCTCCATCCATCCATATATTCTAGTTTTCCTTAGGTTACTCTTAACTTTTCATTTGTCCCTTGTATCTCAATTTGTAGAACTTTTGGTTTATTTCCCAGGGGGTCGCCCATCCTGAAACTGTTCCTACCTGAGCACGCTTAACCCCGAGGCTTTGGTGGAATTTGGTACCTTAACACTGATATTTTCGCGTCTACTTCCTCGTATGCCTTTTATTACCTGATCGGGGGCAAGTCGAAGTCTCGCAGCCTTCCGAGGCATTTTCGTAACACGTCCTCTCTTTTGCAATTACTATTTTACCCTTTTTCACTTTCCAGTACTCACCTTCCGCCTGTGTGTATGGCTACCTCCTGTCCTGGACTTCCAGCTCCACGTAATAGAACAAATATATTCACCCGGTCTCACCTCTTTTGCCTTCCATATCATTTCTCGCCTTTTTCCGCCGATACTGGGCTTCTGCGGAAGTCAACGATTAGTATAAAGGATCTTATCTCCTATGACCCGGCTCTATCGCACGATCTCATGACAAAGAAGGTCAACCATTCCTAGATGCCCCGCAGCCTCCTCGTTTATAAATGTGGCCCGGCTTCACACCATAAACGAGGACTCTACCGGACACGACTACGGACAACCCTTGGACCGACTCGCTCGATACCACTTTGTCACACCCCGATCTCACTAGGGTGTGATGGGCACCGACCCGTAACCGGAGCCGAGCGAACCCCGACTCTTCCTACGTACTAAATTTTTTTTGAAAACTCTACGTCAAGTATACATAATAAGGCTCCGGAATAAACCTTTCGCTTTAGAATCAAGTAAAATATGTAACTATACGGGACTTGTATCGTAGTACAACCGACTCCGAAACCCACGACTCTCCTACGCAAAGTCTCTAACTTGGACATGATATCATAGCATAGGGCCTTTGACCCGGCAATCCTCGCAGCAAATGGAGATGCCAACTCACGGAACATCGTCTATAATAGCGTCGATCATCGGGTGTACCGCGCGCATGAAACGCGGCCCCCCGAAGAAGAGGGGGTCCGCACGAACAATGTCGAGTATGTAAGGCATAGCAACATAGTAAGAGATATAAGCATGACTAATAACAAGATTCCATGTCGTGAGGTAAAAGGGATAACTCCGTACATAGGGACGGTGTCCGTATAGGAACATAGAACATATCGTAGGATAACCGAGTAACCTCAAGCATATAAGGACCCCATCGGGGCGGATGCCATGCATGCTTGTTTTCTTTTTCCTTTTTTTTGAAAAAGGACATTTCTTTTCTTAGACACAGAAAATAGAGTTTATGTCATAACACAGTATCATAGCATAGCATAGTATATCATAGCACCGAATATATCGGCCTGCCCACATAGTATAATTCCCGCGTCCGGGCATCCCGCGTCCGGGATGATATCAAGTCAAGTACGGATACATGCACCGTGAGTAACCCGGCGCTCATAGCGCTCGCTCTTTTTCCCGTTTCCCCAAATACATTTTTATACATAGATATATATATATACACCATAGCATGCAGGGGAGCCCAAGAAAAATCAGGTACTTATCGGAGTGACGTAAGGTCGGAACCCTCCGATCGCTTTATGGAGTAATCATGGCCATCATAGGATCATAGTCATCGTAGAATCATAGGCATCATAGTCATCATAGGAACATAGTCGTCGTAGAATCTTAGACATTATAGATCCATGGTCGTCATAGGATCATAGTCATCATAGATCATAAAAAATTGGCAATATTGTAAAACTTGGTTTTTAAAGAAAAATGTATATTTTGAAAAACACTTGTAAACTTTTAGTAAAGAAAGAAAATATTGTGAAGCTTAGTTTTTAAAGAAAAATGTATGTTTTGGAAAACACTTGCACTCTTTTTAGTAAAGAAGATCATACCTTGGGGTCGAGGGTTTAGTTAAAAACAACTCTTATTTAATAGTCGAAAAGATGTCCAAAAGTTTCCTTAAATTATAGAATGAAAATAAGCTAAATGGAACAATAGGAGAGAATTGGAATAGTGGGCCCACCTCGAGTCAAACGGGCGGCGTATCACATTTACGTATATATTCCAGATTCATGGCGTCACTTGGGAGGGTCTTAGAGTAATCGAGTCTTATTTGGGTAAGTTCGAGGTTAAAGAAGTTTTTCCGACATTTCGCGCAAGTTCTAATTCAATTCTACCGAATGAATAGTAACTATTTTCAATCTTAGATTCCGAGAAAAGGAATGATCCGGGACATGTGGTCAACTTAGTACGTCTAAGACATGCCATAGAAAGAAGGGTGAAGCCTTACATACCTTTTCCGCTTCTTATGCTTCTCCAAATTCGAGCTCCAAATCCGCCAAAATCTACAAATGGTCACATTTACCAAATCTTGGTTAGAAGCCTTTAGTGATTGAATCTTAAGGTACACTTGCCTACCGAAATTTTGGCAGCATTTCCCCTGTAAATGCGCCATCCCCGAGATTCTAGCCTAGGCCCAATTCAACAACAACAACCCGAGAATGGAACTGCCACAATATCAACAACAATGCCAACAACTCAATTCAATTAGATTCCATCCAATTCATATAACTTTCAAACGATTCATTCAATATATTCATCCATCCAACACCTTCCAACTCAATGAATATTACAACATATATCTTTCTTATAAACTATATCAACAATCTTATATGTTAGCAAGATCATTTTCATCAATACAAGAAATCATGTTACAATCTCATTATGTTCCAAATCAGCCCACAACACTTTGTCTTCAATTTAGATCATCAAACCTTCATTTTCTTCACATAATCCACAACAAACAACAACTACATACTACATAAAATTTGTCCATTCCTTGTCATACCAAATCAGCCCATACGGCCACAACATCATTATATATAATTCCATGAGTCTCATTCATTATCTACACACTACAACAACACACAAACATGCTAGATTACACTAAATAAAATTGTTCATCATACTTGCATCAAACCACATACACACGGCCAACATCCAACATGCCCAAGCTTCATGATTTTTATCCATTTCATGCACTATAACATGTCCAAAACATCCATAAAACATGTAAAAGAGGATTGAATCTTACCTCCTTCTCTTGCCTTCTTCACACGGCTAGGCTTGCTTTTTCTTCAAAACAAGTGGTTTCTTTCTTCCAACAACTAGTCCACAGATAGAGGACCTTCTAATTAGTGGGAAAACAAGAAGAAATAATTTTTCCATGATCATTTGCCATGGCTGATTTCAGCCAGCCATGGCCGTGACTCCCTCTCTCTTTCTTTTTTTTTTTCTCTCTTGTTTCTTTCTTTCTCTCCACTCTTCTAACTAGAAAAAATGACCAACTATATATATATATAGCCTCCATAAGCACATGAGGGGCACATGCCCCCTCTCTTTCTCTAGAAGTTTCATTCTTTTTCTTGAATTTTCTTTAAATTCCCAAGATGACTTAATTCCTTTCTTCTTTCCTAGAATTTTCTTAAAATACAAATATGGCCCCTTTCTTGAACTTTCATGAAACTCTGTGAAATTCCCATTTTACCCTCGACTTTTCTCAATATTACCATTTTGTCCCGGCCTTCCGCATTATTCCCACGACCCATTTTGCGATTTTCTCTTCTTGCCCTTAGCCTTTCTTAATATTTCCGTCCAATAATATTCATAAATAATATTCATAACCAACTCGGACATTAAAAATTATTTTAGAACATGGTCTTGACCTTAATTTCTTACCATTATCCCACAACGTCCGAACGTACGAAATACGGGCTGTAACACGAACCTCGGGAGCTGGCGGTGGAGCCGCCTGCACACGCACTGCCTCGCTCCAAGCCCCTCTCGGCACCGGTGGTGTAGCCGAACCGGCCGTCGGGGGCACAATATCCGGTACAGGCGCAGCGCGGGCCCTAGTAACTCTGCGGGCCTGGCTGGTCTCACCAACTGCTGTAGACGTGCCCTTCTGGGTAGCTGTGGCCTTCCTCGGAGGCATCGCTGAAAATATAACATTTCGTCAGTGAAAAGTCATCCTGATAACACAGCTCTATCGCACGATCTAAGATCAGAAGGAAAGATGACATCCTAAATGTCCTGTAGCCTCCTGTTTATAGATGTGGTACACAACACACCGATAAACAAGACTCTACTAGACACGGTCTGTAGACATTCCGAGGACGAACCACTCTGATACCACTTCTGCCACGACCCAACCCCGTAGGCCATGACTAGTGCCCGAGTCGGCACCCAAACACATTCACAAATCCGAATCACAAATGATGGCTTATACCGACACAAATATCAAATGTCGTCTCGTATTATATCAAACCTGTCTCGGACACATCTCAAACACAACCATATATATATCGAAGCCGATAAGGCTATCAAATGGCGCAACGGCCCAAAACATATACAAATGCAAGCCGACGAGGTCGCCACGGCGAACGGGATTGCCCAGAACATATAACATGCAAACACAACGTACGTAATGGGTATAACCCACATACATGTCCACAGCTCTTAAACAAAGACAAATGAATCATATGACGGACAGGGCCCCGCCGTACCCCTGAACAAATATATACATATGCAACGGACGAGTGTATACCAAAATGTGGCTCCGGAATAAGGGAGCACTCCAAACAGCAGAAATGGGTGTCCTAGACTGGCGGATCACCAAACTGTGCGTCTGTACCTGCGGGCATGAAACGCAGCCCGAAAGGGGTCGATTTAAATATGTACTGAGCATGCAAAGCAGAAGATATAGTAACAAATCTGAATCGTAATCGAAATAGAGGTACAGAAAGTAAGTGCATATCCAAAATACCAAAATGTTACTTTAAAAATATAAATCATGCATAGGGCACAGAAAATATGGTCGCCCGCCCGTCGATGGCGCCATAACACAAAAGATAACACCAAAAGGTTTCAAATCTCCGTATCCCCGTCACACATCATAACACAGCATAACACCATACACAGCATAACACCAAATATAAGCGGAACCCGGCCCTCTAGCGAGGAGCTCGGTGAACCGTAACACAGCATAACACTGGAGTATAACAAAGTGCGCACGACAACAGAACCGGCCCGAGACTCGGCGAAAGATACAACAGAATGCACGAACAGAGTCGTGAGTAACCATATGCATAAAATCATTATCATAAACTCAAATGATAAGTAAAATGACCATACTTAGAAATCGGAATAATAACCAAATCAAATTCTTTCAAAAGTCGTCAGGATTACAAAAAGAAGAGTCGCGGGGCCCACGGACGAGTGTTGACCCGAGCCGGGCCCGTCGATAAAAAACATACTCATCATGTACCATAAAAGCTCCTACGAGCATATCGAGGCAATCCGAGACTTTTTGTGAAAGATACGGGCGTTCGTAGTTATGGAACTCTTTAAAAGCCAAACTTTTTATGCAAAAGTTGAAAATCAAATATTTCAAAGACATAAAGGCCAATATTTCATCATATCAACATACGAATTCCAAGAGACGAATAAGAGTCATAAACATGCTCGGATTGTGAGAATCGAATTTCCTCGAGGCTCGTGTCATAGCCTATCTGAAACTAAGGCATGCCAAAAGAAGGAAGGTGAAGCTTTACATACCTCAAACGCTCTCAAAGCTACTCCAAACTCAAGCTAATGCCAACCTACGCCTCGGGCTCCCCAAGGTCTACAAATACGTCATAATATGCCAAACATTAGCTATGAACGTTTAGGCATTTAATTCCAAATTAGCCCTTAATTCTACAGAAATTTGGGCAACATTTCCCCTATAAATAGGCCAACCCCGAGAATTTAACTCGGCCAAATCAACAACAACAACAACAACAACCAACCTAGAAACATCAATAATCAATCCGAAAGGCAATATAACATTAGTAACCCTCTTATATATCATTCAACAACATTCATAATATTCGATTCAACGGCTTACCTTCAAGCCAACATTAACGCTTATACATTCAAATACTAACCCGAACCCATACCAACAATATTCAAAGACATTTCAAGCAATTCATACAACATTTCAAACATCCCAACAATTGTTCCAATCTACCCGAAAACAGTCCCCAACCCGAGAACACATCCATAACACATCCCTCACTTCCAAATCATGATTTTCACCAACAATTCACCCTCTAACAATGTCATTCTCATAAATATACAAATTACATTAAATGAACAATAACCTCCAAATCAGCCCATACAATTACAACATCAATCTTGAGTCATTAAACTCTCATTTCCAACATAGAATTCATAACGACAACATTCAAAATTCCAAATAGAATTAATTCATTCTCATTCACACAACATGGCCCTATATTTGGCCAACCCTACACACCCATATATAATGATTCTCATTCATTTATTCACACTACACAACTAAACATGCTACATAAAATTGATTCATCACTTCAACACAACACACACACTTACACGACCAAACCTCATACACACGGCCTCAACTCCCACCTACTATGTTTCATGATTTTCATCCATTTTAACATACTACACTACAACATGCATACAACCTTTATAACACATAAAACATGATTAATTCTTACCTTTCTTCTTCAACTTCACAAATAGGCTAGGGTTTGCAAGGATGAAAACGGATGGTTGGATGACTCGAATAACACTTTCACGTTACTTAGGGACCTCAAATTAGTGGATTTGCATCAACGAAATAATTTTGGGATGGCTTGTTTGGGACTTGATTTTTCTCCCTCTTGGCCGAGAGTGAAGCTTGTTGTTCTTCAACTTCTATTTTTTTTCTAAGTGTTGGAATGAGAATAGATGACTTTGAAGTCATCTTTTAAGCTTCCACAAGAGTTGCACATGTGTTCATGGCCCACACACATGTGTTGGAGCAATTAAAATTGGACACCACATGTGTGGGAGCCATCTCCCACTCACACGGCCAACATGGCTATTTTTGCATGACTTGCAACTTCCAATTATATCACTTTTGGTCCCAAATTTTTCTAAGTGTTCCATGCCAACAAATTCATGAACAACTTATGTCTCAAAATAAAATCGAAGGTCCAAAAGTCTCGACCTGTATCCCGGAATGGTTTGGACCCTAACTTATCATAGTTAAACCGGATTGTCCCAATGCACAAAATACGGGACATAACATTGTCCTAGCCGAGAGGAAAACTAGTGCTAAGATCGTGAGACGTCGAGACGTAAGTTCGGATTAGCTTAGGAAGCGGCTAAGGTATGTAAAGCTCAACCTTTCTTTGGCATGTCTTAGTTGAAAGTAAGTTATGACACGAATCTCGAGGTAACTCTATTCTGGTGATCCGAGCATGTTTATGAATCTTATTGGCTTCTTGATATTCGTATTCTTAATATGGTCAAATCATGGTCCTTATGTCATTTGTATAATTAAATTTCAAAAGTTGCATAACGGTTTTGTTTTCAAAAGAGTTTTGTTCCTAAACAATTCCGAAACTACGAACGTCCGTAACTTTCACAGAAAGGCTCGGATCGCTTCGATATGTTTGTAGAAAGTCCTAAAGTGATTGATGTTTGTAACTTTCCGAGGCGGCTCGAATTGATTTGACGTATGACTATGATCCTTACGGTTCTGGTATATGTTTAAGATGTTTGGTATGTTTCTGAGTAACGTCCGAAAGATTTTTAATATAACTATTGTCCCGATTTTCAAATGGCGATCTGTTTAGATTACTTCATTGAGTCTCTGAAAAAGATTTATGTGCATATGGTTTGTCACTACTCTGCTCGTGCCAGCCTCAATGTATCTTTCACCGAGTCCCGGGCCGGGTACGTATTCGTGCACATTCCACTGCATTGTTCACGGAGTCCCTCACTAGAGTGCCGGGTACGCTATATATATATGTATATGATGATGTGATGATATGGGGATGGCGAAAAGGATGGCATACCGAGTCCCTTGCTAGCGGGGCCGGGACACGCTATTCACCGAGTCCCTCACTAGAGGGCCGGGTACGGTATATATATATATATATATATGTATATATATGCATGCATACATGATTATGATATGATTTTACTCACCGAGTCCCTCACTAGAAGGCCGGGTACGGTATATATGTACGATGATATGATGACATGAGCATGATATGATTTTACTTACCGATATATGTATATGCATGATAAATGTTTTAAAAGGCAAGTCTTATGATTTTCTATACTCTTTATCTCAGTATGATCCCGCTTACTGTATTTCATGCTTTACATACTCGCATATTCCCGTCGACCCCCTTTCTTCTGGGCTGCTGTTTCACGCCGCGTGTACACCCATATGAGTCAAGATAGTAGAAGATGTTCCAGCGGGATCGGCAAGCTCCACTTTCTCCGGAGTGCTGCCGAGTCAGAGTATTATGTTATGGTTTCATGTTTTGTGTTAGAGACTTTGCAGACAGTGTCGTGGGTATAAGATGTCGGTTATGTAAGCGGCTATGTAAGCCGATGTATTATTACGCATTGTATTATAAGTTTTATATGTTACAGATTTTATTTGATTCGAGAAAGGTAAAAAAAACATATTGTTCTTCGTAAAACTTTCATTATGTATTTGTGTCATGATTGAGGGCCAGCACGATTATGAGTATTACGAGAGTCAGCGGGTTCGCTCGGCCCTAAATAAGGGTCGGGTGCCCATCACGCCCTGTAGGATTAAGGGTGTGACAAATTGGTATCAGAGCGAGGTTCGTCCTAGGGGTTGTCTGCAAAGTCGTGTCCGGTAGAGTCCTGTTTATGGTGGCTGGTGCCACATTTATAAAAGGAGGCTATGGGGCATCTAGGATGGTTACTCTTCTTCACCTCTTAGATCTGTGCCATAGAGAGAAGTTATAGGAAATGAGATATCTTATGCTAACCTTCGATTTCAGGCGGAAGGATGACATCGATCGAAGAAAGGTGATCGACGATATTGGAAGCTATAAAGCACGCAGGTAAGTAAAGGTACGAAAGATATATGTTGAGTATGGTATTGATGTACGATTGGAAATGCAAGGCTTAAAATTGAAAGGGAAAGTAAAGAGGAAAGTGTAACAAAAAGTGCGAGTTTGAGTTGGGCATACGAGGTATGTTTATTAATTTTGTATTGTCGATGATATTGGGAGCCCTGTGTGGCTGTGATATGATACGATATATACATATATGTGATGGCCCTATAAGGCACTGTTGGTATTTCCTGCGTGCAGATTTTGGGGATAGTAAGGAATACAGAGGAAACTCTGCCAAAATTTTTCTGGAAATGATACAAGAGTGAGATGTAAGTTTGGAGTATGTTTTGAAAAGGGCGTATCAATAGTAACAATAGGACTTGATTGAGCGGTAAGTATGGCAGTCCTGGAAGAATAAGTTAATTGCAGAATTGGTGATAGTAGTAAATAGGAGGTCGATGGGGATATGGTAATAAGGAATTTAGAATGGACTAGCGATACTAAGAGATGATCTAGAAAGGACTGGTAGGTTTGGATTGAGTGATATGTATTAAGGCATCGACTGAGTCGATAAGTAGGAGAAAAATATAATGGGATTATAGTTAAAGGAAGTGGTGATACGGGTAGGACAAGAGTAAGAAGGAAAAAGAACTGTGATGAATACGAATGTATTGGTAAGACAGCTGATGAGACGTGTTGTGGGGACGTTTCAGAATATGTTAAGATCTCAATTTACCCCAGATTATGTGATGAAGGTCGTACGGTGAGGTGGACGCAATCATACGGGAGTTAAAGCGTCGTATTTCATCCGAGTTCCAAAGTTAAGCGTGCTGGAGCGAGAGAAATTTTAGGATGGGTGACCCCCCCGGGAAGTTTTCTGAAAAGTCTTACTAATTCAGGCGTAAGAGGCAAATGAGACGTTAGATTAATCTAAGGAAAATTAGAACCTGCGAAGTGAGCAGAAACCTTAAGAAGTCGCGTAGAACGGGGCGGATCAGGTCGGTGAAGAGAAGGAGTTAATGGAAAGAAGGAATAAGAAGAAAGCGAGACGACAGTATAGTAATAGGTTACGACATGTGTAACGGAGGACACGAGTGCCATAAGTGATGGGATTGTGAAGGGGCCAAGTTATAGAAAGATGAGAAGCAAGGCAGAATGAGCGCTAGAAGATGACTGGTATGACACGGATAAACGTGGGCGGGGATGAATATGTTTTGAAAATGAGAGAAGGATTATGTAGGAGTAGTGTAGAAAACCTAATGACACCAGAGAGATAGCGTAAGATTCCTGCACATAAGAGATAGGCACAAATGGGAGAAATGATGAAGGGATACCAAAGGAAGCACCCGAGATAGGTTAGGATGAAGATAATATTCCGAGAGAACTTTGGACCCCCATCGTCGGGACGGAAGTACTGCCAAATTGATGATTGGAATTAAGGACATGGGGCAGAGTATAATCAGATAATGGTATAAGCACACCCCTAAAGGGGGGAAGCGGGTGAAAGAAATGCAAGGATGAGCTAGAAATAATTGACACGATAATGTGTTTGATACGGATGTCTGAGCTACAATGAGACCCCCTTACTGAAATAAGTTAGTAAGATAAAAAACCAAGAATAAGTGGATGAAAGTTAGGATGGTATTTAAGGCAACACAGAGAAGTTTTTGCAAGAGACTTTGAATGACATGATGCTAGAAGTGGATGTGTATGAGGAAAAAGTATGACAAGAAGACGGTATGGAACAACTTAAGAGATAACAGAAGGATAGCGACGCTATGCTAGATTAAGGGCCAAGATGTTTGCCATAAAGTTGTTCGTTAATGCTATTGCAACTTGTAAGTGATAGGAAGAGGGAGAAAACCCTACGGTAGGAAGTGAGGAAGTTAAGAGTGACCAAAGGGGTGGAAAGAAATATGACAAAATAGACGAGCGGGCAAGTTGGTATGAACAAGATATGTAGAGCCGGATAAGCCGTGAGAACGGAAGAACCCTCGTCTAAGATTGAACGTACATTATATAAGTTGTACAAGGACGTTGATGCTACCTGTAAGTATTGGTATGCTAAGAGTAAGACTAAGTAAGTGTTTGATAAGAAGGGCGAAGGCTTAGCAAGGACAATGCGGTTGTGATATTTCGGGAACACTACGGAAGTATGTAGTGATGGTTTAAGCCAATTACTAAAATGGAATTAGTGCTGAGGACGGGCGAGGCATGGTTACGGTAAAACTAAGGATCTATCCCAACACCAGAGGTAAGATAAGAGAAGGGAAGACAAGGTAGAACGTAAGGATTAGTAAAGTGACGCTGAGGTATCTCGTGGGCTAGTCTCAACACCTTCGTATATTTTTGCAGAGATTGCAACATAATGTGTGACGGGAGAGTAAAGAGTGAGAAAGATCTTCAAACTGAAGGTACCAGAAAGGGCGTTAGCAAAGACAACGAACTCAGGAAGACACTTGGAATGACGGTGACAGTTGGAAAACTTTGGAAGAAAGAGAAAATGTTGCTCTCACGTGTGGAAATAAAAGAGTCCACCGGATGTTAGAAGAAGGGTTATGGACCACCAAGTAATTTAAACATGAGAACACATGCTATGGAATCACAGGAAGCATCAACGTGAAGTCGTACCCGCCGATAATGATAAAAAAAAGTCGGCATAGGAAAGCTAACAAGGAATAAGGGCTGACGAAAGGACCGCTAATATGAGGAAATCAGAGGTACGAGCAAGGTAATGGCCTATTAGTAAGGGAACAAGAGAAAGGGAATGTTGTAGAACGGTGGGTGGCTATGGCATGATAGCCAAGACTACAAAAATGAAGACAAAAATTTGGGTAAGAGTGAGGCACATGTGAGATTCCGGTCAAATACGCGAAGGTAAAGAAGTGGAAGGGAGGGGCCGCAGCACAAAGGAGTCGAGTAAGAATGAGAAAAGACTGACGTATGTTTTAAGGTAGGATTGAGCAACTAATAGTCGAACCTTAAAGAGGAAATAACGATTCTTAAGGAGAAAAGGATATTACACCCCGTAAATTCTATAGATTGGAATTTGTTGGAGTTATTGTCGATAAGATGCAAAGTCATAGGTGCTTGTGCTATGATTATAAGGGTCCGAGCTCGTGTGGCGGAACAATAACAGGGAGGAGATGGCCTAGGAAGTTGAGGAACAGATGAAGAATAAATGATCTAAATTTCGAAGTTGGTTATGCAGATTGATGAATGAACGGCATGTGATGGCTATAAAAGGAACTCCCCCGAGATGCTTATGAGACCCCGCAGGACTAGTTGAACATTCGAGGATGAATGTTCTAAAGGGGGGAAGGATGTTATACCTCGCATTTTGTACATTTGGATATTTCGAGTTAATGGCGGAAAGTTAGGGATAAGGTTATAATTTTTTTTTAGAATGCATCAGTTGTATGTTCATCTTTTATTGGTATGGAGCATTAAGGATAAATTTGGAATAAGGAAAAATTAAGGGCTAAGAGTGGAAACAAAATATTTCATGAAGTGGCCAAATGGCCAAAGTGGCCGTGGGCCCCACCCTAACTTGGCCAATATTTTCATGCCATGAGATGGCACATGTACATCACACATTTGTGGGAGCTATATATGTACATAAAGCAAGTCATGAAGCAAGACTAATATTCATCTTTATAACTTAAGGAAAATTCTAGAAAATTTGAGAAAATTGGAGGAAAAGAGAAGGCACATGACCGCCATGTGCATGTGCTTAAATATATATACATAAGTGGTGGGAAAACAAGGCACAATTTATCATTTCCAATTTTAGAAAATTCAAGAAAGATGAAGAAAAAGAAAGGGAGAGGAGTTCGGCCATGGGCTGCCGAACTTGGTCCATGTGAATCAAGGAACAAAATTATTTTCTCCTTGTTTTCCTACTAATGGAAGCCCTCGTTAACGGGAGTAGTTGTTGGAACAAGAAAACCATCCGTTTTGCAAAGTGTTGTCCTAGCCGATAGGAAAACTAGTGCTAAGATCGTGAGACGCCGAGACGTAAGTTCGGATTAGCTTAGAAGCGGCTAAGGTATGTAAAGCTCAACCTTTCTTTTTGGCATGTCTTAGTTGAAAGTGTGTTTATGACACGAATCTCGAGGTAACTCTATTCTCGCGATCCGAGCATGTTTATGAATCTTATTGGTTTTTTGATATTCGTATTCTTAATATGGTCAAATCATGGTCCTTATGTCATTTGTATAATTAAACTTCAAAAGTTGCATAACGGTTTTGTTTTCGAAAGAGTTTTGTTCCTAAACAATTCCGAAACTACGAACGTCCGTAACTTTCACAGAAAGGCTCGGATCGCTTCGATATAGAAAGTCCTAAAGTGATTGATGTTTGTAACTTTCCGAGGCGGCTCGAATTGATTTGACGTATGACCATGATCCTTACGGTTCGGTATATGTTTTAAGATGTTTGGTATGTTTCCGAGTAACGTCCGAAAGATTTTTAATATAACTATTGTCCCGGTTTTCAAATGGCGATCTGTTTAGATTATCATTGAGTCTCA
The DNA here is from genome assembly GCF_029784015.1 of Lycium ferocissimum. NCBI lineage: Eukaryota > Viridiplantae > Streptophyta > Magnoliopsida > Solanales > Solanaceae > Lycium > Lycium ferocissimum. The sequence continues at coordinate 18,035 of NW_026717943.1, forward strand.
AAAGATTTACGTGCATATGGTTTGTCACTATCGTTCGTGCGACCAATGTATCTTTCACCGAGTCCGGGCCGGGTACGTATTCGTGCACATTCCACTGCATTGTTCACGGAGTCCCTCACTAGAGTGCCGGGTACGCTATATATATATGTATATGATGATGTGATGATATGGGGATGGCAGCCAGGATGGCATACCGAGTCCCTTGCTAGCGGGGCCGGGACACGCTATTCACCGAGTCCCTCACTAGAGGGCCGGGTACGGTATATATATATATGTATATATATGCATGCATACATGATTATGATATGATTTTACTCACCGAGTCCCTCACTAGAAGGCCGGGTACGGTATATATGTACGATGATATGATGACATGAGCATGATATGATTTTACTTACCTATATATGTATATGCATGATAAATGTTTTAAAAGGCAAGCCTTATGATTTTCTATACTCTTTATCTCGATGATCCCGGCCATCGTATTTCATGCTTTTACATACTCAAGACATATTCGCATCGACCCCCTTTCTTCGGGGGGCCGGTGCTCATGCCGCGCAGGTACACCCATATGAGCTGAAGATATTAGTAGAAGATGTTCCAGCGGGATCGGCAAGCTCCACTTTCTCCGGAGTGCTGCCGAGTCTGAGTATTATGTTATGGTTTCATGTTTTGTGTTAGAGACTTTGCATGTTGTCGTGAGTATAAGATGTCGGTTATGTAAGAGGCTATGTAAGCCGATGTATTATTACGCATTGTATTATAAGTTTTATATGTTACAGATTTTATTTGATTCGAGAAAGGTAAAAAAAAAAACATATTGTTCTTCGTAAAACTTTCATTATGTATTTGTGTCATGATTGAGGGCCAGCACGATTATGAGTATTACGAGAGTCAGCGGGTTCGCTCGGCCCTAAATAAGGGTCGGGTGCCCATCACGCCCTGTAGGATTAAGGGTGTGACAAATTGGTATCAGAGCGAGGTTCGTCCTAGGGGTTGTCTCGTGTGTCGTGTCCGGTAGAGTCCCGTTTTGCGGCGCGAAGCCGGCCACATTTATAAACAGGAGGCTATGGGGCATCTAGGATGGTTACTCTTCTTTCACCTCTTAGATCATGCCATAGAGCGAAGTTATAGGAAATGAGATATCTTATGCTAACCTTCGATTTCAGCGGAAGGATGACATCGATCGAAGAAAGGTGATCGACGATATTGGAAGCTATAAAGCACGCAGGTAAGTAAAGGTACGAAAGATATATGTTGAGTATGGTATTGATGTACGATTGGAAATGCAAGGCTTAAAATTGAAAGGGAAAGTAAAGAGGAAAGTGTAACAGGTGCAGTTTGAGTTGGGCATACGAGGTATGTTTATTAATTTTGTATTGTCGATGATATTGGGAGCCCTGTGTGGCTGTGATATGATACGATATATACATATATGTGATGGCCCTATGAGGCACTGTTGGTATTTCCTGCGTGCAGGTTTTGGGGATAGT
>NW_026717944.1:0-14299 GCF_029784015.1 Lycium ferocissimum
CCGGCCCCCTCAAATTTTTTTTTTTTTTTGTTTTTAAAGTCTCCAAATCTTCATTTTTGGGCCCCCGTTTTTAAGGTTTATCTTTCCATAATTCATTTTTGGTCCCATCTTTCATGAAATATTAGTTCCCATAACTCCACTTTTACCTCAAATTCCTTAATATTTCCATCCAACATAATTCATAAGCAACTTATGTCGTGAAGCAAAGTCGGAAGAATAGCCTTGTTCTCAACTCGTCGCACACAACTTAAAATATTCTGACGTACAAAGTACGGGGTATAACAGATAAATTAAAAAGGAGATGATATGGTACGTATCTAAGGTTGACTAGTACAAAAATGGATAATCTAAAATAGCACCAGAGAAGCAAGCAAGGAAAGGTACCATACATAAACAAGAGAGTTTGTCTACTAGTAGAGAAATAAGGAGCAAGGCAAAAGAGTACAACAATTAAGAGTACTCACAGATTGTCAGGGAGTCATAGCAATCATGAGTTAAGACCCCCTTAATGGCAATAGGTCCCAGGGCGGTAACTAGATACAGTTGACCACTGGGTACATACATAAGAACATGAGGATATGGAACTAATGAATGAGTTCGACAAAGAATTGGGAGAATATGAAAGAAGACTGATGAGCCCATTAGTATAAAAGCATGGGGATCAGGAACTAAAGGAGGACAACCATTTCACCAAATTAATGATAGCATCGTAAGCTCGCAAGCTATAACATTCGAGGACGAATGTTTCTAAGGGGGGAAGGATGTTACACCTCGCACTTTTTAGAGCATGAGCATGGCATGTATTTCATCGTATTAATAGAGTATCAGAGACATCCTATGAAGCTTTGAAAGGTACAAGCCATGGGAAGTGCGTAACAATGAAGTAAAGGATGAATTATGATCTCGTAAGTCGTAAGCGGGAAGGACAACATTGGAACGAAAGGACATGACCCTTATCAAGTATAATTAATGATAAATATCATGTATGAAAAGTTTGTAAGATTCTGGGATCAATCAAATCGAAGAAACTAAGTTTGTCGAAAATTTGAAAAAAATAGGCAGAATTTTTGACAGAAATTTTGGGTCAACTTCATAGAGGTATATCTCCCGCTATATCAGTAGTTTTGAGGTGTTTCAAGAGCCTAAAATAAAGTTCGTCGAGTTTAGTTTCTAACGCAACAAATCGTTCATCAATAAAACATTGGAGTAGGGAGTTATGGGCATTTTAAAACGGACTGTCAGAAGCCCGCGAACCTACGTGGAAATTCGAGAAGCGCTTAAAGAGGCCCACCAATTTCGGCCCATTAGCCCAAATCGAATTGGATTACTATATATACCCTCTTAAGTTATCTAAATCACCTCATTTTTCACCATTTCTCATCTCCACACTTCTCTAGAAGCTCCCACAACATTCATCCAACATTCTTACACAAAGATATAGCAAATTTAGGAGTTCCTGCATCAAATTAAGCTAAGGTTTATAAAATTTACAACGAATCTCGACGAATCAAAGAATGGCCAAGACTTTGGGGCTCATATTTTAACCAAAAACTGAACCTTCTAGACCCTATGAGCTCTCTCCAACACTCCAAAGCATTCCAAATCAAATCAAGCCATAAAATCCTTAATTAGTTCATGGAAGGAGCTTGTTCGTACTTCTAATTGAAGTTGTGGTGGATAAGCTTTAGGGTGAATTGTGTGAGGTGAAGTGTTTCAAGTTATAAGGTATGTTTTTCATCTTTAGTTTGATATTAAGTCATTTCTTTTAAGGATTTTAAGGGTTTAAATTAAGGGAAAACATGGAATAAAGGTCGTATATAGATATGTTGAAGTGGTTGGCTTATGCCTTGATTTTCGAAGGAAGTTTCGGATGGATTTGTATACGTTTGTCATGTAGTATCTTGATTACGTTATGGTTGATGTTGTTAATGATGTTCGGGAGTTGTTTTGGAATTTGGAGGAAGTAAATAATACAGGGGAGATCTTTGCTCGAATTTCGACAGATTCTAAGAGGATTTAATTTGAAGGTTTAAGACAAGCATGTGACGATAAGCCTAATAATAGTATGAATTTTTCTAAATGTAGATTTACGAGTTTAGGAGGAGAAGCGTTAAGTAGTTAAAGTTAAGGCGACTGAAAAGGTATGTTAAGGCTAGTTCCTTTCTTTCTAACGGCATGATTCTTTTCTTATGAACTTATACGTGTTTTCCATAACTTCCTTATTCCCAAAAGCTAGAAGTTCATGATTCTCAACGTTCTTATGATGCTAAATATATATGTTTTCTAAGATGATAATGATGATGATGATGACCCCATATCTAGAAATTCCAAGGCTTATGATTTTGATGCTATCAAGAGATTGTTGAGTTTATTTCATGAATTTCTTGATTATATTCATTGTTGTTGATCTCACCTTATGATAATTGTTCCTTCAAGGTGAGATACAACGATGATGATTGCTCCATAATATAAATCGGAGGTCAGCGACCTTACGTCACTCTGATAGAGTTGTAACTTTTAATTGGGCTCTCATGCATGTGTTATATACATGTAAGAATTTTCTTACACTGTGCTTATATGGACGGGCAGCACCACTACGGTGGATGGCTATGGATAATGATGATAACACCGTGCCTAGACTGGGCAGCACCACTAGTGGGTGGTGTGCGATGGTTACCCCGGACGCGGGCTAATGATGATATTACGTTTGATATGCATGAAAAGTGTTTTCTTTAAAAAGCTAAGCATGCATGATATCCGCCTTATGAGGCAATCAGATGTACAGATTATCTTCATCTAATGTTATGTTCCATATTTCTTGTTATGTTGTTATTTATGCCTTACATACTCGGCTGTTGTTAAATGTGACGTCCTTTTACGGTGGACGCGCTCATGTTCGCAAGTAGGCAGGGAGACTGATCAGATCCGTAGGTGCTTTATCAGCGGATTCTCAGGAGCACTGAGCTTACTTCAGAGCTGCAATCAATTAGTATTGGTCTTTATGGTCACTTGTATCCTATGTAGAGGCTCGTAGACATGTGCGTAAAGTTAGACGTTTCATAACCCTACCGGTTCATATTGTTGTATAATATTTTAGTAGCCTTGTGGGCTGGTGATGAAGGGCATAGTTGTTGAGGATTATATAGAGATGTGTCGTTATATTGCGATATATGTCCTTACAAGTTATGATATCCATAAGCTATCCTTATGGTCAACCCAGAAATGATTATGAGATGTATGCTTAGAGGTTCTCGGTATGTTAGCAACCACTTAAAATATAAACACAATCATTTGCTATCTCCTGCTTGAAAATCCCATCAATCTTCTCTTCCTTTTAAATCCCATCAGTAATACTAAAAAATTTATCTCAACAAAATTGCATATAATATATCGATACCTCCCTTAAGGGTTCTTAAACATTAATACAACACTAATTGTACCTGGCGTCATCACTCATCCCCTCATACTGTACTATCTCCTCTTACTTACAAGTCATTCATATCTTACGAATTCCCCTTTGTCACGACCCGATAGGGGGCCATAACCGGTACCCGGCACTGACTACCAAGCACCACTCATACTGCTAGTCATCATACTTATTCTGCATTTATCAATTACTCTCACACTTATAGCCATAAGGAAAACTATTTTTTTTAGTTTCAAACATATCTACATTTATATACATAAGCCCTTCGGCTATCAAAATAATATATACATAACGAGAAAATCCTGAGACCATACTACCCACATATACTTATCTACGAGCCTCTACTAGAGTACTAGACATATGGACAGGACAGGATACCGTCGTGCCCAAAATATATGTACACAAAATAATAAATCAATGGCACCTCCGGGACAATAGAGTGCTCTCAAAGTCCGCTAATAGCTCCTACGAGTCTGGATCACCTCCCTGTCTACCTGTGGGCATGACACAGCGTCTAAAGAAAAAAGACGTTAGTACGAGCATTGTACTGAGTATGTAAGGCATGAATAGAATGTACATAATAAGGAAATCATAAGATATGAGATGAAGACATAACCTGCTTAACCTTTTAGAGTAAAATGCGTTTTATACATATCACATATATCAACATATCACGTGTACCATCATCGTTAACCCGTGTCCGAGTAACCATCATACGCCGCCCACTAGTGGTGTCATGTCCGGCCCTCTAAGCACGGTGTAATCATAAGCAGCCCGTCATTGTGGTGACATGTCTGTCCTTCTAGACACGGTGGAATCTCATCATTATATACATCTCATAGGCCTATCATAACCTTATCATCATCATACATTCATCATGAAACTTGCATTAGAACTCATGGATTGTCTATAACTATGTCGGGGTGACGTAAGGTTGAGAACCCCCGATTCCATTATGGGAAAGTCATAATCATCATACCTCACCTTGAAATAACTAGCATCATAAGGCGGGTCTGGCAATAAATGAATAACATTAAAGGATAGTATAAAGATCTTTAGCTTCGTAAGAGTATCGTATCGTAAGCTTTAGGATCTCTAGGCTTTAAACTCATCATCATCATTATCATATTCATGACATATTTCTCATCTTTATATCATAAAAAGCTCTTTATCAACATTAGCTCGTAGTTCATGGAACGTAAGAAAGTCATGGAGAATAAGGATAGTCATATCATAAGAATCATGCCTTAGAAGGAAGGGACTAGCCTTACATACCTTTTCTGTTATATCCCGTATTTTGTACAATGGGACAATCCGAGTTAACCATGATAAGTTAGGGACAAGACTATTCCGGGATACGAAGTCGAGACTTTAACTACGATTTTGTTTTAAGACATGAGTTGCTTATGATTTTGTGGCATGGAATATTAAGGAAATTTGGGGTCAAAAGTTATTTTTGGAAAGTAATTAGTTCATGAAAATGGAAAAAAAAAAGGAGAAAAAGAGGGGCATGTGGCCGGCCACATGGGGTGTGGGCCATGGCCACATGGAAGCCTAATATATGCTACTAAAAGATGACTAAGTCATCATATTCATCTTCTTCATTACTTAGAAAAATCAAGAAACTTGGAGAACAAAAACTAAAGACCATTCGGCCATGGTGGAGGAAAAGTGAGGTCCAAAAATAGCCATCAAAAAAATAGTTTCTTCTAGCAAATCAACTAATTGAAGGGTCCTTGTTAACGTGGAGTTCTTGTTGGAACAAATAAACCACTTGTTTTCATCAATTGTAACCCTAGCCAAGTTGTGAAGTTAAGGAGAAAAGGTAAGGTTTAATCTTGTTTTTCATATGTTATGAATGATGTGTGCATGTTGTTGTATGTAGAAATGAATGAACTTATGAAATATTGCATGTTGAAGTGAGGCCGTGTGCATGGCTTGTAGCCGTGCATAGGTGATGTTGTGTAGGAGTGATGAATTAATTCTATTAGGGATGTTTGGTTATTGTAGTGTGTTGAAATGAATGAAAATCATGAAGTTGGCATGTTGGGGTGGTGGCCGAACACCCCCTCCTTGTATAACAAAGAATGAATTGATTTTATGTGGTATTTTGGTTGTCGTCGTTGTGAGATTCTATGATAAAAATGAGAGTTTAATGATTCAAATTAATGTTGTAATGGTTGCGGGCTGTTTGGGAGTTAACGTGGTTATAATGTAATTTTTATATTTAAGAGAATGACATTGTTAAAGTATGGATTGTTGGTGTAATTCATGAATTTGGAAGAGAGGAATGTGTTGGTGTTGTTGTTCTCAGGTTTGGGGATGGTTTCGGGTGAGGTGGTACATTGGTTGGGTTGTTTGAAATATTGTGTGAATTGTTTAAAGTATTCTTGAATATTGTTTGAATGGTTTCGGATTAGTAATTGAACGTATGAGCGTTGATGTTGGTTTGAATGTAAGTAGTTGAATTGAATATAATGAATGTTGTTGAATTATGTAGAAAAGAGTTATTAACGTTAGAATGCGTTTTGAATTGATTATTGATGTTGTTAGTGTGGTTGTTGGTATTGTTGTTGATGAATTTGGCCGAGTTGAATTCTCGGGGTTGTTGCATTTACAGGGGAGATGCTGCCCAAATTTCCGTAGAATTAAGTGCTAGTTTGGAAATGAGCTCCTAAGTGCCTATAGTTAACGTTGGTATTTAATGATGTTGTGTAGATCGTGGGGAGTCCGAGACTTAGGATTGGATTAGCTTTGAGAGCGGACGAGGTATGTAAAGCCTAACCTTTCTTTCTTCTGGCATGTCTTAGTTGTAAGTAGGCCATGACACGAGCCTCGAGGAAACTCCATTCTTACGATCCAAGCATGTCTACGATTCTTATTTACCTTTTAATATCGGCCTTCTTAATGTAAAAGTATTATGTTTCCTGTCTTTGGTAATATTGGATTTCAAATGTTGCATAAAGATTTTGTTTTTAAAGGATTCTACGTCTAAACATGGTCGTAACTTTCGTAGACAGAACTGGATCACCTCGATATGTTCGTAGGAGATTTTGTAGTGTATAATGACTATATCCTCCATAAGCGGGCTCGGATCGGGTTGATACTCGTCCGTGGGTCCCGCGACTTTCCTTTGTATAGCTCCAACGACTTTGTGACAGAACTTAATATAACTATCACCCGACCCCCGCGTGTTGATTACTTACTTATTTATTAAGTCTGTAATGATGATTTTTATGCATATGGTTACTCACGACTCTGCTCGTGCATCCTGTTGTATCTTTCACCGAGTCCCGGGCCGGTTATGTTATCGTGCGCACTATGTTATATTCTGGAGTATGATGTGTCCGGTTCGCCGAGCCCCTCGTTAGAGGGCCGGGTGTCACGACCCAACCCCGTAGGCCGTGACTAGTGCCCGAGCTGGGCACCCAAACACAATCCTTAGTCGAATCATATACAGATAGCTTATACGGACGCAAATATCAAACACTGTCTCAGATTATATCAAACTGTCGCAAACACATCTCAAACACAACCGTATATATATCAAAAGCCGGCAAGGCTATCAAATGGCGCAACGGCCCAAAACATATACAAATGCAAGTCGACGAGGCTGCCACGGCGAATGGGATCGCCCCAGAACATATAACATACAAACACAGCGTACGAGAATGGGCATAACCCACATACATGTCCACAGACCTCTAAACAGACGAACAGAATCATATGACTGGACAGGGCCCCGCCGTACCCCTGAACAAATATATACAAATGCAACGAACGAATGTATACCAAATGTGGGCTCCGGAATAAGGGGAGCACTCCAAACGACGAAAGGGTGTCCTGGGCGGAGGATCCCGCAAGCGTGCGTCGTACTGCGGGCATGAAACGCGACCCCGAAGAAAGGGGTCGGTACGAAATATGTGCGAGTATGCAAAGCAGAAATTATAATATACAAATCTGAGTCATAATCGAAATAGTGGTACAGAAAGTAAATGCATTTCCAAAATATCAAAATGTTTACTTTCAAAATACAAATCATGCATAAGGCACAGGAAATATGGTCGCCCGCCTGTCGATGGCGCCATAACACAGCATAACACCAGAAGGTTTCAAATCTCCGTATCCCCGTCACACATCATAACACAGCATAACGCCATACACAACATAACACCAAATATAAGTGGAACCCGGCCCTCTAGCGAGGAGCTCGGTGAACCATAAACACAGCATAACACCGGAGTATATCATAGTGCGCACGACAACAGAACCGGCCCGGGACTCGGCGAAAGATATAACAGAATGCACGAACGGAGTCGTGAGTAACCATATGCATAAAATCATTATCATAGACTCAAATGATAAGTAAAATGATCATACGTAGAAATCGGAATGATAACCAAATCAAATTCTTTCAAAAGTCGTCAGGATTACAAAAGAAAAGTTACGGGACCCACGGACGGGTGTCGACCCGAGTCGGGCCCGCCTATGAAAAACATACTTATCATATGCCATACAATCACCTACGAGCATATCGAGGCAATCCGAGCCTTTCTGTGAAAGATACGGGCGTTCGTAGTTACGGAACTCTTTAAAAGCCAAACTTTTTATGCAAAAGTTGGAAATCAAATATTTCAAAGACATAAAGGCCAATATTTCATCATATCAACATACGAATTCCAAGGAACGAATAAGAGTCATAAACATGCTTGGATTGCGAGAATCGAATTTCCTCGAGGCTCGTGTCATAGCCTACTCGTAACTAAGGCATGCCAAAAGAAGAAAGGATTGAGCTTTACATACCTCAAACGCTCTCCAAGCTACTCCAAATTGAAGCTAATGTTAACCTACGCCTCGGGATCCCCAAGGTCTACAAATACGTCATAATATGCCAAACATTAGCTATGGACGTTTAGGCATTTAATTCCAAACTAACACTAAATTCTACAGAAATTTGGGCAGCATTTCCCCCGTAAATAGGCCAACCACGAGAATTTAACTCGGCCAAATCAACAACAACAACCAACTTGACAACATTAACAATCAATCCGGAAAGCATTCTAACATTAAATACTCTCTTTTACATCATTCAACAACATTCATAATATTCAATTCAACGGCTTACCTTCAAGCCAACATCAACGCTTATACATTCAAATACCAATCCGAATCCATACTAACAACATTCAAGAACATTTCAAACAATTCATACAATATTTCCAACAATCCAACAAGGCTCCAATTTGCCCGAAAATTTGTCCCCAAACCCGAGACACAACTATGGCCCATTTCTAGCTTCCGAATCATGATTTGTATCAACAATCCACACTATAACGATATCATTCTCATAAATATACAAATTACATTAAATGCACAATAACCTCCAATTCAGCCCACATCACTTACGATATCAATTTGAGTCATTAAACTATTATCGTCGACATAGAATTCATAACGACAACATTCCAAATACTAATTAGCAATAATCCATTTCTTGTCACATAAATAGCCTACATTCGGCCAACATCTCCTACAAACATATATAGATGATTCTCATTCATTTCTCCACTCTACAACAATCACAACATGCTAACTAGACTTTAATTCATTGCTTCAATACAACACAACACACACACACCTCACCTATGCACTACACACACAACCTTCACTCCAACATGCCATATTTCATGATATTCATCCATTTTAACATACTACAACATGCATACAACCTTTATAACACATAAAACATAATTAAATCTCACCTTTTCTTCTTGACTCCACAATTTGCCTAGGGTTTGCAATTGACACAACGAATGGTTGGATGACCCGAACAACACTTCCACGTTACTTAGGGACCTCAAATTAATAGATTTGTATCAAGGAAATAATTTTGTGATGGCTCAAATTGATCTTCAATTTTTTTTTCTTGGCCGAGAGCCTTGTATTGCTCTTCAACTTCTTGCTCTTTTTTTTCTAAGTGTTGTAATGAGGAAAAGATGACTTGGAAGTCATCTTTTAAGCTTCTAGGTGAATCATACATGTGTCCCTTGGCCCACACATGTGTTGGACCAATTAAAATTGTCCACAAATTGTGTGGGCCAACCCCCACACCACACGGCCAAGCAAGGAAAAAAATGCATGATTTTCAACTTCCAATAATTCTAATTTTGGTCCCAAATTTTCCTAATTGTTCCATGCCAACAATTCATGAACACTTTAGGTCTTAAAACAAAATCGAAGGTCAAAAATCCCGACTTTGTATCCCGGAATGATTTTGTCTCCAACTTATCATAGTTAATCCGGATTGTCCCAATGTACCAAATACGGGTTCTAACACCGGGTACCGTGTATATTTGGTGTTATGATGTGTTATGGCGTTATGATGTGTTATGTGATATGTCGGGTTTCTGAGATATGAAATCTTCTGGAGTATGATGTGTTATGGCGCCAATGACGGGTGGGCGACCATATTCCCTGAGCCTATGCATGATTTGTGTTTTAAAAGTAAACGTTTTGGTATTTTGGATATTGCACTTACTTTACGTATACTGTTTCGATTATGATTATTATTTCTTGTTTCTTGCTTTGCATACTCAGTACATATTCCATGCTGACCCCCTTTCTTCGGGGACTGCGTTTCATGCCGCGAAATACGGACTTACATTTCGGTGATCCATGACCTAGGACACCTATTCTGCTGTTTGGAGTGCTCCCTTTGTTCTGGAGCCTATATTTTGGTATATATTCTTCCGTTGCATATGTATTTGTTTATTTAGGGGTACGGCGGGGCCCTGTCCCGTCATATGATTCTGTTATTCTGTTTAGAGGTCTGTAGACATATATGTGGGTCATGCCTATTACTGTACAGGTGTGTTCATATGTTTTATGTTTGGGCGGCCTTGTCGGCTTGTGTTTGTATATATTTTGGGACGTTGCGCCATATGATAGCCTTGTTGGCTTTTGACATATATATGTTTGTGTTTGCGATAGTTTGAGACAGCGTCTGATGTTTGTATATGTATAAGCTATCTGTATGCAATTCTGGTTAATGAATGTGTTTGGGTGCCCAGCTCGGGCACTAGTCACGGCCTACGGGGTTGGGTCGTGACATTTTCGTTCAGCTATTCTATCGCTTGGACGTTCTCCTCCAATGTTCACGTTTTTACCTTCAAGAGAGCTTTTGCACTAACATTAGACAATCGACAGCTTAAGCATACTTGAACTAAGCTAGAGAAAATTTAGGCAGCATCTCCTTTGTTTATTCGACTTTCTCCATATCATATATCAACTCCCAATCATCAATGATAACATTCATAATATCCTATCCAACAATATCTATCAACCATACGTTATTCAAGTCTCCCAATTCCATTCCAAAGGCATCCATAACTATGGCCATAATACAACATTGTATTCATCCTCATATAATGTTTCTCCCATATTATTAATATCATTCATAACATAATTATAATCACAACATATCAAGAATCATGATTCATACTAACCTATTACTCAACAATGTCACTATTTTCATGTTTGTAACCTATTTTCTATTTTCTTCCATAATCCAAGTCTTTCAACCTCTCCATAGTCCAAATAACATGAAATAATCATAAAAATTACCTTTGATAGAGTAGGAATGAGTTTTGGATGAAAATACTTCTCTTGAGCAAAACCCTAGTTTCACTTCCAATGAGATCCTTTGTCTTGGACGAACCCTAATGAGTTTCTTGCACTTGATTCTCTTGGATTTATGATATAAACCTTTGATTTCCTTTGTATTCTTGAAGATGAATTGTGTGTAACCCTCTAGAAGCCTTGAGAGAGATGGAGAAGTGTGGAAAATGAAATTATTGAAGTGGGAACATGTATTTATACTTGCAACTTTATTCAGCCCGTCGGGACTTCCACGGACACTTATACGGTCCATATAACATTGTACGGTCCGTATAAGTGGTTGTGGTTCACCATCATGAAAAATATCTTCATGCTGGGGGTTATACGGACCCCTTATACGGACCGTATAAGTGGTCTATAACTCCACTTCCCCGAAATGGTTTATGTCGTTCGTTTGATCTCCAATCCTTATAAAAACTTCTTGATACTTGTTTAACACTTCATTACCAATCTAGGGATCGTTATAACTCTTTCTTAAGACATCATTAAGTCAACATTAGCTCGGTATTTTACAGAACTTTTCCAAAACACAACATATACTTTGCCTTTCTTAAGGAACTTTCTCCTCTCACTTCCAACGTCTTCGGAATCTTAATTAGAATAGTTAAATAACCTTTCTTACTTATAGAAACACCGTATACTTCTTACCCTGCGTTAGTCTATTTACTATGCAACGACATGAAATTTTTTGAGGTGTAACATCCTTCCCCCCTTTAAAAACATTCGTCCTCGAATGTTAAGTTCTCGGGAATTCTATGAAAATTTCGCTAGAGTTTCTCCTGTAACATGGCTCTACACGGTGTCACAACAGCCCACAATAAACATGCCTCATAGGGCTACAACATAATAGCAATAAACTTGGCCACACACGACCCAAATACATGAAAAGAAAATATACATACCTCACAATATTGATGTTTCATCTTGCACCTCTTCTGAGGATTGAAATAAGTGCGGGTACTTGGACTTCATATTTTCTTCTACTTCCTAAGTCATTTCTTCTCGGTTATTATTTCTCCATAAAACTTTGACTGAAGCTACTTCTTTATTTCTGAGCTTCCGCACTTGCCTATCTAGTATAGCCATAGGTACCTCTTCATAAGCCAACTTTTCTGTCACTTGAACATCATCTACTGGCACAACTCTAGTGGGATCTCCAACACATTTTCGGAGCATTGAGACATGAAAAACTGGATGGACTGCTTCAAGTCCTGAGGGTAAGTCTAATTCATATGCTACTTGGCCTACCTTGTGGATAATCTTGTAGGGTCCAATATATCGAGGACTCAATTTTTCTTTCTTTCCAAATCTCATCACGCCTTTCACTGGTGATACCTTTAGAAACACCCAGTCATCAACTTGAAATTTTAAGTCTCACCGTCGGTTGTCCGCATAGGATTTCTGGTGACTTTGGGCTATCAATAATCGATCTCGGATAATCTTGTCCTTTTCCAATGCTTGTTGAATCAATTCTGGACCTATTAATTGTGTCTCCCTGACTTTAAACCACCCAATTAGGGATCTACACTTTCTTCCATATAGAGCTTCATACGGAGCCATTTGAATACTGGAATGATAGCTGTTGTTGTATGCAAACTCAATAAGAGGTAAGTGGTCATCCCAACTACCACCAAAATCTAGCACACATGCCCGTAACATATCTTCCAAGGTCTGAATAGTGCGTTCGGCTTGCCCATCAGTTTGTGGATGAAACACTGTGCTAAGCTTTACCTGAGTACCCAAACCTTCTTGGAAAGACTTCCAGAATTTAGCTATAAATTGGGCTCCTCTATCCGTGATAATAGATATCGGGACTCCATGAAGTCTCACAATCTCCTTAAGGCACAACTTCGCATAATTTTCTGCAGAGTATGTGGTTCTGACTGGAAGAAAATGGGCTGATTTCGTTAATCTATCCACAATCACCCATATAGAATCATACTTGCTTCGGGAACGAGGTAACCCTACAATGAAATCCATGTTTATCGCTTCCCATTTCCAAGTTGGAATTTCTATTGCTTGTAATAATCCTCCTGGCTTTTGATGTTCAATTTTCACTTGTTGGCAGTTTGGACATTGAGCTACAAATTCTGCTATGTCGTTCTTCATTCCATCCCACCAATACATTAGCTTAAGATCATGGTACATCCTTGTCGCTCCAGGGTGAATAGAATACCAAGAATAATGAGCTTCTTCCAGAATCCGACGACGTAATTCCACAACATTTCGAACACATAACCTGCGTCGGTATCTAAGAACTCCATCCATAGAAAATTCGAATGGAGACTTCCCTTTCTCATGAAATGTATCTCTATAGTGGCTTAATTGAGAATCTTCATATTGACGTTCCTTCACTTCCATGTCTAAAGAGGAAACAGTTAGATTATTAATATTAATTCCTGCACTGCTTGAATCAATTAGAAGAACTCCGAGGCTAGCTAGCTGGTACAGCTCACGGATCAATTCTTTCTTCTCTGGAGGAGCCTCATATAGGCTACCCATTGATTTGCGGCTAAGTGCATCAGCTACATTCGCCTTTCCAGGGTGATATAAAACACTCACATCATAATCTTTTAGTAGCTCTAACCACCGCCTCTGTCGTAGATTTAACTCTTTCTGCTTGAAAATATATTGGAGACTCTTGTGATCTGTATAAATATCAACATGAACACCGTACAAATAATGTCTCCACATCTTTAATGCATGAATAGCCGTAGCCAATTCAACATCATGGGTCAGATAGTTCTTCTCATGCTTTCACAACTGCCTTGAAGCATAGGCAATGACTTTACCGTGTTGCATTAATACACATCCTAACCTAACACCGGAGGCATCACAATATACAACATAACCATCTGGCCCCATGGGAGTGTCAAGACTGGAGCTAAATTTAACCTATCTTTCACTTCTGTGAAAAGCTGGATTTCCCGCAAAGCATCATTCACTGGAAATTTAGGCCGACTTTTGGGTTAGCTTCGTCAATGAAATTTGAAATGGAGAAAAATCCTTCTACGAATCTTCATAGTAACCGGCCAATCCCAGAAAACTACAGATTTCTGTAGGCGTTGTAGGCCTTGGCCAAGTTTTCACGGCTTCAATTTTCTGAGTATCCTTTAATGCCATCAGTTTGAAATAATATGGCCCAAAAAAGTCAAATTCCCGCTCGCACTTTGAAAATTTTTTCCAATTTTGGCA
>NW_026717945.1:0-33708 GCF_029784015.1 Lycium ferocissimum
GTATGTTTTTCATCCATTTTCCATACTACAACATATACAAACCATCCACAACATACAAAAGAAGATGAAACCTTACCTTTTTCCTTCAACTTCCCACTTGGTTTAGTGGTTGGTACATGACACCAAGGAGTATTCTTCTTGCTTCAACACTTACTCTATGTTATAGCGGACCTTCCATTAGGTAGGAAAAGTGGAAGAAAATAATTTTTCTTGCGCAATTCCATGGACAAAAAATTTTGGGGAGTTGGCCGAATCCTCCCCCTTCTCTTCCTTTTTTTTTTTTTTTTTTTTTTGTGTTGCTTGTTCTTTCTTTCTCTTCCACTCTCTTCAATTAAAAGATTACCACATATATATTTATATAGCTCTACAAGCATGTGAGGGGTACATGCCTTTCCCTCCATTTTCTACAGTTTTCTTTTCTTTTTCTTCTTCTTTTTTTTTTCTAGAATTTTCTTCAAATTTCCCACAAGATGACCAATTCCTTTATTTTTCTCTTCTTCTTTTTTTTCGGCCACATGGCCTCTTCCAAGAAATTTGTTGAATACTCGTGAAATGACCATTTTGCCCCTAGCCTTTTTTAATATTTACATAACCATTTCATGAATTTCCCGTTTCGCCCTTAGTCTTTCTCAATATTTCCACACTAACAATATTCATAACCAATATTCATAACCTACTCGTACGTTAAAATAATTTTGGTAAATGGTCTTGCTCTCGACATTCCACGACTACTTCGAAATATCTAAACGTACAAAGTACGGGCTATAACAACTAAGGTACCGACTGAATTGATAAGCAGGGATAAATTATGACGAGTTTATAGTTAGAAGAAGTAATAGTATGATTATGATAAGAGTACAAAAAGAGGAAAAGAATTGTGACGGATATAAATGTATCGATAAGACAGCTTGCGAGATATTAAGGATAAGATCAATTTAAAAAGGTTAAGAAGTGTTACATTATAGGATTAATTACGAACAGGATATTATGTGAATATAATAAGGATTGTTATGAAAATGATCACAGCCTAGCGAGGAAGTGACTACAAGATATGACGTGATCTATGTGACTAAAGTACTATTGGGCAGCGTATACGGGTTGTGTTGCGAGTAAACGCTAAAGGAAGCACCCAAGATAGACGTAATTAATTAAGTACGAGTATGGAATGAAAGGGGAATATATAGTTATGAATTTAAAAGGTGGTACGATGACAAGGTGATAAGATAAGGCTATCAATAAAATAAATTTGATATGATTTGAATAAGTTAGAAGTCGGTACTAGGCACTCAACAAGAGTAAAAGGGCATAAGGCATAAAGGAATACTGCATGTACACGACTTCACCTCGGAAATAGTAGAATCCCTAAAGGATAAGTATGTAGGCTTGAAACGTAATGATGTATTGTAAATTTATTAGAGGAAATATGGTATAGGGATAAAGATAAGCTTACAAGAGGACTTTGACACTATTGTCGGAATATAAGTGCCACCTAATTGAGATTTGAATGACTACGAGTACTAATTAACTATTGATCGGAATGAGTGGAATGTGGCCTTGGATGAATTGCTACATTGGACGCATTACTCGAGTACAGATTATCAGGTGAAATCTTGTACTATATACGGAAAGGTTCTCGTCGCTTCGTGATTTAGTCAAAGATTCGTACGTGGATAATCAAAGTTATACATCATAAAGGAAAAGACATGGATATGGTACAAATACACGTGAATCGGGGAAAAGTGGATCCGATGAATCGAGATAGGAAATAATACGGGGCAAAGTATAAATGGATAATAGTATAAGTATACCCTTAAAGGGGGGAAGCGGGTGAGAGAAATGCAAAGGTGAGATAGAAACAATTGACACTGCAACATATTTGATATGAATGCTTAAACTACAAATGAAACCCCTGGCCAAAGCAAGTTAGTAAGATCTGAAAGCCAACAATAAATGGATAGAAGTCAGGATGGTAATTCGGGGCGTGTTAAAAAAGTTTTTGTAGAGACCTTGAATGACATGATGCTAGAAAGTGGATGTGTATAAAGAAAAAGAGTATGACAAGAGAATGGTATTGAATAACTTAAGAGATGTTATGAAAGATAGCGATGCTATATCGGATTAAAGGCCAAGATGTCTATAGAGTTGTTCGGCTAATGGTATTGCAACTTGTAAGTAACAAAGGAGAGGGAATAGAAAATCTCCTATGGTAAGAAACGAGAAAGTCAAAGAGTGAATAAAGGAAGAGAGAGAAATATGACAAATGGGACGAGCGAGATAACAGTGCAGTAATAGACTATGACATGTATAGTTGAAAACACGAGTAATATCAGTGACAGAACTGTGAAAGACCAAAACTATAGAAAGATGAGCAACGAGGTAGAATGAGTGCTAGGAAATCACCGGTATGATAAGAACAAATAGGGATGAATGTTAATACGTTTTGAAAGTGAGAAAAGATTATGCAGGAGCAGAGCCCGAAGGATACGTAGGTAGCATAAGATTCTCAGGTACGTAATAAAAGATAGACATAGACGGGAGAAATGATAAGGGAATTTTAAAGGAAGTTATGATCAAGCAAGGTTTTATTTTAGTCTCCGGCTTATGAGTTATTCGGTAATGATGTTCAGATTAGAGGAGAAGAAAATGGGAGGAAAGATTCAAACAAGGATTTGAAAATAATTTTGAATAGTGGATTAGTATGTTGCAAGTATAATCTTGCGATAGGGGATAAAAACGATGACAAGAAAATATTATATGCAAGCAGATAAGGAATGGTGCCGAGGATTGTTGTATATGGTTGAATTGAGTCTCGTTTGAATACAAATCCCTTAGCTATGGTATTTTTGACGTATTGGATGAGTAATCCGAAATACAGTAATTAATGAAAATAATAAGTCCTTAGCAAGGAAATGCTATTGCAAGCCATCTGGGCGGTACCATAGGTGGAACTACGATGACATGTTTAGGAATTAAGAAGTACGACAAAGCATTAAAAAGAAGATGGAATGATATAAATATAAGTATCACTAGAGAAGCAAGCAAAGAAAAGTGCCGCAGCTAAATAAGAAAGTTACCAATTAGCAGAGAAATAAAGGGCTGTGAAATAAAGGAACTAAGCCAACGGAAGTAGGTGACGACAAGATCACAAGAAAAGGATCCAAGGACACAACTAAAAGAGATGGACATTTCGAGGATTGAGAGGTTCGCTTGATTGATAAATCGAAATGACAGACAATAGCCTCAAACTATGGGAAAGACTTATTGCCGATAGTTGGCAAAGGTTAAAGGTAAAAGGATAAATCCAAAGGAAATGATCAACGGATATCACGTTTGATTAGATCCATCGGGTGACAATGAAACCTCGTGGAGCAAGCAATATGATGGCTCTTATTGAAAAGGGACAAATGAAGGTTACGCATAACAAAAGCAAGAATGAAAAGATTCGAATTCGCCGCATGATTAAGAATCTTGGTTATTTTTCGACAAACTTTGGATTCACCCCTAATTATTAGCCGAACTAAGGATTTAAACTTTAAGAATAAATTGAAGGAAATGGATTGTTAAAGAAGAGTTTTGAGATGCTTTTGATATAAGTACAAGAATTATTGTTAGTTAGAAGCCAAATTAAGTCCAATTGAAGGAAAGAGAAATTAGCGAGGTATTCATGTTGAATTAGTTCAAGGATAAAGTATCGCAAAAATTAATTCAACTCGCTATAGAAAGAAAAGGGTGCTAAAACGGGATTTCGAGGTTATGTTTAAGGAAGTAAGAATAAGAATAAGTCAACTCCAAGAAGATAAAGGTCAGATATCTCATGAGCGTAAGAAAATACTGAGGATTTAAGAGAACAAGAATTTCTAAAAAAAAAAAGGAAGATGGCATAAAAAAATTTAGGTAAAAGTATGTAGTAATCACGGCATGAAAAGGCATACAAGAACGTGAACAACGAAACTCGAAGAGACAATGAAGGCGAAAAAATGGAGAGTTAAAGGAGCGTACGTACAAATAATATGAAAAAGGGATGACCTGAGTACATGTGCGTAAATCTTGACTACAAAAGAAGAAGGATAGATTGCATAGTTCGAATAAGTTCAGTTTTAACGGCAAGTAAGACTGCAAGTGAGTAAGGTAAATACCGACAAATACGGTAAAAACATTGATATCTACCTCTAGAGTTTAACTTCGCTCTTTAACATTCGAGGACGAATGTTTTTAAAGGGGGAGGATGTTATACCCCGTCAGAGCATAAGTATGACATGTACCTCATCGTAGTAATGGAGTATCGGAGACGTCCCACGATGTTTTGAAAGGCACAAGCCATGGAAAGTACATAACAACGAAGAAAAATGGTGAATTACGATCTCGTAAGTCGTAATCGGGAAAGAGTATTTTGAAACACGAGAACATTGCCATTATTAGTATAATGAATGAAAAATATCATGTATGGAGAGTTTCAAAATATTTTGGGATCGAGTAAATTGAAGAAATTAAGTTCGACGAAAATTTGGGAAATGCTGGGCGAATTTTTTTGTCAACTTTGGAGGCGCATATCTCATAGTATATGTGGAGTTTTAAGGTGTTTTAAAAGCCTAAAATGAAGTTCGTCGAGTCTAGTTTGTAATGCAACAAACCGTTCATTGATAGGACATCGGAGTAGAGAATTATAGACGTTACAAACTGAACGGTCGACGCAAAAATAGCATTTCTGCAGGTCGCTACAGCACTACTAAGTTAGTTTTTAGCTCTATATGTAATAGTTTAGCAACTTTAGGCAACTTGAGTACTACACTATCACTAATAGTGAAAATATTTCTATGATGTATGTTGCACCTTAAACTATAAATAAAAATTATCGTTTGAACAAAAAAAAAGACATATCTTTTTCAACTTTTTAATGCTTTACTGATAAGTCTCATGGCTGCTAGTCACAAACCGGAAAATCGAACCAAACCGAACCAAACCGATAATAACCAAACCGGTGGTTATTATATTATTTGGTTTGGTTATGGTTTTAGACATTTAAAAACCGACTAAATTGGTTTGGTTATGGTTTTAATCAATAACTGACCCAAACCAAACCATGAACACCCCTAGTCTCAGCTTTTACAAAAGCATAGTAGGCAGGCTAATCTTTAATCTCGATTTTGACAGGAACAATGTATCTACTATTGGGATGCTGGATCATGGATGCTATCATTGCCAATACATCGGTGAACTCATTTTGAGTTCTTGGTATATGTTTGAACTTGACTTCTATCTACCAATCTCTGCACAAGTCCGACGTATGGTATGATCTTTTCATTTTTGGTGGCCCACTCTCCTCGAACTTGGTGGATTAGCAAATTCGAGTCGCCAATTACCTGAAGATCTTTCACATCCATGTCGAGAGCTAAGCGTAGACCTAAGATGCAGGCTTCATATTCAGCCATATTATTAGTGCAATTGAAATTTAACTTGGCCGCCACTGGATAATATTAGCCTGAGTCTGAAACCAAGACAGCTCCGATCCCTGATCCTTTAAAATTGACTGCTCCATCAAAGTATACTTTCCATCCTAACTCGTCTTCACTTTCCTCACCTTTAATTGTCATTATTTCTTCATTTGGAAAGTAAGTGTATAAAGGTACTGGATTGTGGTCTACTGGGCTTCCTACCAATATGTCTGCCAATGCCTGCCTTTTGACTGCTTTTTGCACGACGTACTGTATGTCGAACTCGCTCAAAAGCATTTGCCATTTGGCCAGCTTCCCTATGGGCATGGGCTGGCGAAAGATGTACCTTAGTGGGTCTGATGCAAGTCCACTTTCCTCAAGGCCATTTACAAGGAGCCAAGCCCGGGAACTACAACACTTGCAAAGCCTATTTCGTAAGACGAGAGGCTCGAGTATATTTTTTATGAGCACCTTGGATCCTAAGTCCATTTGTTGATGAAGATTGCTTGGGGAGAAGAAGAGGAAATGGAAGTCACCACATTGGCTAATAGATGAAGAGTTGGCTATTCTTGCAAAGGAGATTTCAAGATTTTGAAGAAAGAAGAATAGCCAAACAAGGCCCATGTCTCATTAAGGCTGTTTATGTCATTTTGCTATCTTTTATTTCTATCATAGTATAAATAGTTCTCTTTTCCTTCATGGAAGAGGTAGATTATTTTGATGAGATATTGAAAATTTGTAAAACTCTAGAGTTGAGTGTTTGAGAGCTTGTTGAAGCTTTTTGTTGTTTGAATTGTTGAGAAGGTGGTTGATTGGGAAATCAATCCCTTTTGGTCTCCTTAAGAGTTTGGTGTTTTTGAGTAATCTAATTGAAGGTCTTAATCTTTTATGGTTAGGGTTGTCTTTTAGCCTTATTCAATTGTGTCAATCTATTCTATCCTTAATTTCTTATCTATTTCTTGTCTTTCCTTTTTATTATTATATCAATTGGTATCAGAGCTTGGATTAGATTTGTTCTATCAAACCTAGCCTAGAAAAACCCCAAAAATTTGAAAATCCTAGAAAAAACGCAATTTTTTTTTGTTTGTTTTGTTGTTTTGTTATTAGATTATGGTTCCTTAGTATGTTAGGGTTTCAAATCCGAAGTTTCGAGTCATTCCAAGTTGTTTTGAGATTTTCACCACTGTTGAGTTGAAGAACTTGAAGTGGGTCTTGTTGATTTGGGTGAAATTGGGACATGAAACTTATTGAGCTTTGTTCTGCAAGTCTTGGGGAGTCTAAATCTGAAAATTGAAGGAAAAACAAGTTGATTTGAAGGTAGTTTAAATTTTAAATTGTTGGTGTTCTTGAAGACCTTCAAATCTTCATAAGGAAGAAGACTCTCCAAAAGGGCATTTAATCCAAAGTCTTCAAGTCAAGATTTGGGGAAAAGTGTTTTTCTACCCCAAAAGGGTAGATACTAGGTTGAATGGGCCCAGGAGCGTCATCAGATCCAAGAAATTGGGTCCAAATTTTGAGAAGATTGAGTTCAACACGAAAATCACTGAAGCTGGGAACATTGCAAATTACGGACCGTAATTCACATTACAGACCGTAATCTAGGGTCGTGATCTTGAAATTGGGAGGATTACAGTAGCTCACTGGAATTTGGCAACCTCGTTAAATACGGACCGTAAACCCAAAATACGGACCGTATTCCCCAACCGTATAAAAGGACCAAGGATTGGAGCATTCTGCCTAGGAAAGACATCATTAAATACGGCCCGTAAAAAAAAATATGGCCCGTATCTTGTGGGTCGTAAAAGGCAAGGTACGAAGGTGAACATTCTGTTTCAGGGCATCACTAAATACAGACACGAAATACGGACCGTAAACCACAATACAGACCGTATTTTGTCAAGCTTCAACCATATACTCAAGGTACCTTTTTAAGTCCAAATTTCATTTCATCCCACTTTCATTTCTCACAAAATTTCTTAATCCTTATCAAATTGATACCTTGGATCAATTGGGACTTCATGACCACGTTTTCAAGTTATTACCTACCCAGGCCCGAAATTTGATTTATTTCCCGATTTTAGCATTTCGTTTTCTTTGGTCTCTCAACTAGTAGCCATCGAGTAGTTGTTCCTACTTGTATTTACCAGTTCTTGTGTCCGCATTTCTTTCGTGCTTTTCTTCATTTTTGCTTCGTTGTTAGTTTGTTGTTTCAAGTTCGTTTGTTTTAATTGAGTCATCCGTCCTTCTTGAGTCTACAAGAATCTATTCCGACCAAAAGTAGCATTTGAATCCTTTGAGATAAACCGACTTGAACTAGCTTACAACCTTGAGCCGAAGCAATTTGTGAGGCAATCCACAAGGTACACTTGAGTGATTGTGAGTTGTTTTTATACTAACCTAGCGCGTTTGTTTGTTTTGTTGAGTGTCATTCATAGGTACTATGTCATTGGAGGATGGAACACTAGCTCCCACCAGGGAACTTACTCTCATGGATCTCATGACAGAGTTACAAAGTATAAAAGGCACAATCGAAAATTTGGGTGGTCAAATGGCAAACTTGGGAAGTCGGGTGGAAGCCATGGAAAGTGGTAGTCGAGAGGTGTCCCATTCACCTCGGGTGCTACACCAAGGAGGTTCGAGTAGGGTTAATCAAAGTTGTTATATCATGCATTTCGCACGTTGAGACATTCCGAGCTAGTCGTGAAAAGTAGAGGGCAAGACAATTTTGGAAGGTGAGGTGGAGATTTGTAATCTTCGATTTTGTTTTAATGCATGAGTCGCATATTCACCTTTGGTTGGAATGGAGCATTAAGGGTAAGCTTGGAATTTGGAAATTTTAGTTCATGACATGTTGGAGTAGGCCCCACCTATGGTTGGCCAATATTTTCAAGCCATGGAATGGCACATGTGTTCATTTTATATTTGTGAAGGCTAAATATATACATGTGGGCAAAGATGACAAGGAAGAATTCATCTTTTGTGACCTTGGAAATTTCTAGAAAAGTGAAGAAAATTGGAGAAAAAAAAGGAAAGAAAGGAGCACCTGACCGGCCATGTGCTCCTATATATATATATATATATATATATATATATATATATATATATATATGTGTGTGATGAAACTACAAGGCTCAACTTATTATTTCCTAACTCTAGAAAACTCAAGAAACATGAAGAAAAGAGAGAAGAGATAATCGGCCATGGGGCTGGCCAAATGCCCCATAATTTGATCATGGAAAAATAATTTCTTCATGCTTTCCCACTAATTGGAAGGTCCTCGTCGACGTGGAGTAGTTGTTGGAATAAGAAAACCGTTCGTTCTCGCAAATGGTAGTCCTAGCCGAGGAGACATGTTGAAGGGAAAAAGGTAAGGTTCAAACTTGTTTTTCATATGTTATGCATGATTTGTGGATGTTGTGGAGTGTGTAAATGAATGAAGCTCATGAAGTTGTTGTGAGTTGTGTGTGGCCATGTGTATGTTAGGTTGTATAGGGATGAAGAACTAATTTATTTAGCATGTTTGGATTGTGTATTATGGATAGTTGTACGTGTGATAGAATGTGCGGAAATGAATGAACTTCATGAAATTGTGTATGTTGAAGCTTGGCCGTGTAGGGGCTGCTTTTGGTGGAATATGATGAGCTGATGTTATGTAGTATTTTGGGTGTCGTTCGTTGTGGATTATGTAATGAAAATGAAGGTTTAATAATCCAAATGGAAATTGTAAATCGTGGGGGCTGTTTGGAAGCTAATATAATTGTAATATGATTTCTGGTATTGATGGACATGATGACGCTAACGTATGGAATCGTCGAGGTAGGGTATGAATTTGGAAGAAAGAAACGTATTGTTGTTGCCTCTATGGAGATTGGTGGTTACGGGTGAAGTGGTATATGGTTTGGATTGTTTTGAATATTGTATAAATTGCTTGGAATGTTCTTAAATCATATTTGAATGGTTGCGGATTAGTAATCGAATATGTGAGCATTGGTATTGAATTGATCGTATGTAGTTTATTTGAATATAAAGGAAATGTTGTCGGTTATGTAGAAAAGAATTGCTAATGCTAGAATGTGGTTTGAATTGATTCTTAATGTTAGTAGTGTGGTTGTTGGTATGGTTGTTGATAATTGTTTTGGCCGAGTTGAATTCTCGGGGTTGATGGATTTATAGGGGAAATGCTGCCCAAATTTCCGTAAACAAAGTGTTAGTTTGAAATCGGATTCTTAAGTGCTTATGACTAATGATTGATATCCAATGACGTGATTGTAGATCGTGAGAAGCCAAGGCATAAGTTTGGATTAGCCTAGGGAGCGGCCAAGGTATGTTAAGGCTCGTCCCTTTCTTTCAAAGGCATGATTCTTAGATTGCGATTTCATAAATGCTTCCATAACTTTGTTGTTTTCAAAAGTTTTGTTTTCAAAAGAATTTTGTTCCTAAACGAGTCTGAAACTACAAACTCCCGTAACTTTCACAGATGGGCTCGGATCGCTTCGAAAACATCGTAGAAGATTTCATAACGAGTATGTCACGACCCAACCACGTAGGCCGTGACTAGTGCCCGAGTTGGACACTCGTATACACCTGATACCTACAGTCATACACTACTAGCATGAACGAGCTGATATAAGTATAAGGGCAAAACATATGCAAGTCGAAGCTACCTATCTCCTGAAGAGTTATACCCTTTAACGAGTTCATATGCGCAAAAAGCCGGCAAAGCCGTCATATATCCATATATAGGGAATGTCCCAACAAAACACAAGCCGAGAAGGCTACCTTCATACACAAACCGCCATGATAAACATATATAGCTACGCAAGCCGACAAGGCTGCCACTACAAATGGGTACGCCCCAAACACAAGTCATAATCATATAACAAAACAACAACCACACACAGACCCACACTTGTGACCACAGACCTCTAAGAGTGACAACGACATCATATGACGGGACAGGGCCCCGTCGTACCCTGAACGATAACATATGTACATATCAAAAGGTTATACCACGAAACTATGCTCCGAAATAAAGGAGCACTCTGAAATAGCTGGGTAGATATCCTAGGCTGGCGGATCTCCGAAGCGTGTGTCCGTACCGCGGGCATGAAACGCACCCCCCCCCCCCCCGAAGAAAGGGGTCGCACGAAATATGTACCGAGTAGGTAAAGCATGAAACATAGTAAATAGAATCATATCTGAGACAAGGTGAACAAGATTCAATGCAACAAACAGAGTTTCATAAAACTTGCCTTTGAACATATTTCATCTGTATCGTTCTCATATCAATGTCACTATAGTATTTCATAATCAAAGCTGCATAATCATTCTGTATATAACATATATAACGTGTCCCGGCCCTCTAGTGAGGGACTCGGTAATTATAATCATAACATCATAGACATAAGCATATACGTGTCCCGGCCCTTCAGTAAGGGACTCGGTAATAAGGAATGTATGCCCTCTTGGCCTCCATCTCCAAATCATCATATCATCATATCATCATCATCATCATATATATATATATGTATAACGTGTCCCAGCCCTCTAGTGAGGGACTCGGTGAATAGTATAATGGATCGGCGCACGAGAACGTACCCTGGCCCGGGACTCAGTGAAGGATATAGCGGTAGCACGAGCAGAGTAATAAGCAACCACATATATATATAAAACATTTTTGAGACTCAATGAATAGTAAACCAAATCAGTTCTCGGACATTAGCATGTTACATTTTATAAAAATCAAGCATACTTATGCAATTCCTTTTAAGAATAAGAACTCCTATACATCACATACTAGTCCATCATGTAATAAATAACGAGATCATAATTCCACTATACCAACATTTTCAACATTACGGACGAATAACAATCACATGTCATACTAGAAGTTAGAGAGTGGAGTCACCCCGAGGCTCAGATTATATCTTACTTACGTCTAGGACATGCCAAAAAGAAGGAAGGAATAGGCTTTGCGTACCTTTAGCGTTTAATCGTATAATAACTTGTACTTGCTGCCCAACAACACTTATCCTATATCAAGATATCAAGAGCTACAGTTAGTCTACAAAGGATTTTAATACGCACTCTAACGCTCACAATCCCTTTCAAACATTTAGACGACGTTTCGTTCGTATTCAAACCAACTAGTGCTACAAGCTAACATTGCTAATCATTCTTTTCTTATATCATTCCAAACTTGTTTAACATGACTTAGGGAACTTTGGACAGCTTGTACATCATTCAATTCAGTCCCAGCTCACAGCCACACAACCCATACAACAATACCATTTCACTTTTACTACATGTTCATAACAACATTCAATCATTCAACAACATTACTCCACTTCTAATCTTAAAACAGTCCACGATTTTGGACAACTTGCACACCTCAACATGATTTGTTTCATTAACACCTTAATTCACTTATTCAACATACATACAATGTACCACAATGTGCACAACAACAACAATCAAAACTTGGCACAAAACAGTCCATAAACTCCCTAAAAAAACAGTCCCCTTACACGGCTTCAATGCCATTCCTACACTTCATGATTTTCACTCATTTATTCATACTACAACACTTTCAATCCACTTCCAATACATGTATAAGAAGACTAAACATGAATCCATGAAAGTCTACAACACACGGCTCATTCAAACTTTAAGAAAACACCCCCAATTCTAACATGCACATCATAACCCAACTTCTAAAATCTTTGTTCAATTACATATGTTGACATACATTTATTTACCAACAATGCATGCAAAATGGAACCAACCATGGCTTCACTAAGCTCACGGCTCAACCTCAAGTTCAACCACAACAACAATCCAACAACAACATGCATGAATTATACATTCAAATCTTCATACAACACAAGAACAATGACCATTCTTACCTTGCAACTTGCTCTTCAAACTTGGCCGAATCTTCAATTCTATGGAATGCTACACCTCCTTGTCTCTTCCCAACAACTACTACACGTCCTTATACACTTGATGAGGAGTTGATTTACTTGGAAAATTGATTTTTTTTGGATCAAATGGAGGAGGGTGTTCTCGGCCACTTGTGTAGCCAGAGCCTCTCTCTCTATCACTATGCTTTTCCACTTTGTAATGTTGAAATGGAATCCTATTTGAATTATGAATCAGCATTTTTCTTTATAAATGCAGTCCACAAAGTGGACATGTGTCCCACCCAAGTTTTTAGCCAATAAAAGTTGGCCAAATCACAAGTGGGACCCACACGGCCACTTAGGCTCACTAATGAAGTAATTAAGTTCTTAATCTCTCTTAGTCATCCAATCTTGGTCAATTAATCCTTATTCTCCAATAATGTTCTTATACCAACTAAATTCATAGGCAACTTGTGCATAGAAACGAAATCGGAAGACTAAAACCCTTACCGGGAACCCTAAAATAGCTTTGTCTTTAACTTGTCGTACTTAGCTTTACAATGTCCCAATGTAAGGATACGGGACATAACATTCTTCCCCCTTTAGGACATTCGTCCTCGAATGTTGATTTAACCCCACCGGGTCTTATAAGAATCAGGGACGAGGGTTCTCTTATCAATGGCACATAGATTGGTCAAACCATTTACGTATTTAAGCAAGGAGTTTTAGATTACCTGCAGACGTAGTAAACAATTGGGGAGATTTCTTCTTCATCTCTTCTTCAGCTTCCCAGGTCATCTCTTCCCTATTATTGTTCCGCCATAATACCTTAACCGAAGCCACATTTTTTGTCACGACCCAACCCCGTAGGCCGCGACTAGTACCCTAGTTGGGCACTCATACGTAACTTATCCTAAACTAGCAAAATAATAAAAATGAGCAGAAATAATAATTTAGTCGGGTCAAGCAGATATGACGCACGAAGGCCGATAAGGCCGTTACGGCATATAGATAAGCTATAATCGTACGCAAAACTCACGAGCATATACAGAACCCACACCACCTCGTCTACGTACCTCTATGATTAACAAAAACATAATCATATGACGGGACAAGGCCCCGTCGTACCTTATCAAATATGTACATAAACAACAGAAGAGTTTATACCAAAATATGGGCTCCGGACAAAGGAGCACTTCAAACAGCTGAGCAGATAACCTAGGCAGCGAATCAGCAAATCAAACGTCTGTACCTGCGTGGCACGAAACGCAGCCCCCGAAGAAAGGGGGTCAGTACGGAAAATGTACTGAATATGTAAAGCAGAGACTGTACTAAATAAAGTTAAAAACTAGAACAAAATGAGCGAAGAATGAACAAAATACATAGGAAATCAAAAATGCATACCAAAAATCATAAATAATGCATGCAGAAAACATATGTCAGAACCGGCCCCATTATGGGACTCGGTGAACGTCAAGCACGGGCGCCCCGTCTCCGGCGCCATAACACATCATACTTCGAGTAGGGAATATCTCCGAACACATCATAACATACCCAAATGGCCACATCACATCACACCATCAGATATCAGAATATATGTACATGGCACATCATACTTCGGACCCATGTACATGTCATACCTGCCCCCTCACACCGAGGCACGGCGAACAATGCAGAGGAAAGCGCTTGATAACAAATCCTGGCCCGGGCTCGGTGAAGGAAGCATTGAGGCATCCACGAGTGGAGTAGTGAGAAACTAATGCAATAAAAATAACATATATATATCCAGAGACTCAATGAGGCATATCGGGTGACGAAGCAAATTAGTGAAACCGGACGGTGTCATAATAAGTAAGTTCCGGATGTCATAACGAGTTACAAAGACATAAATCCTTCTAAGATCGTTCCCAAGATTCAAAACAATTTATAAGACTTAGCGGAGTATTCAAAACAATTTTTTAGATAATAGATAGCGGAGTAGTTAAAATGTTTCTTTTAAAGCCGTTCGAAGATAAGTCATAAGCACCGAAGGGTAAAATCGGGAATAGTGGGCCCACCTCGGCCAATTGAGGTGGCGGACGTAAATTACGTATGTTAAACTTCATAACGTCATTAGTAAGGGTTTTAAGGTAATCGGATTCCATTTGTACGAGTTCTAGGGATTTTAACAACATTCCTAACCATTTACAACCTTATAGGTTCAATTCTATCAAGGAAAAAGGGTTAAATTCGAACGTAGATTCCGAGGAGTAGGATTATCCCCGAGGTCCAAAGTCAAGCCTAATACACCTAAGACGTACCAAGGAAAGAATAGGGGTAGCTTTACATACCTTTCTTTCCCTTTACGCTTGCCAAAACTCCGATCCCGTTTCGTCAAAAATCTGCAAATGGTCACTTTTGCCAGTTACTATTTATGGAACTTAAAAGTCCAATCTTGGTTTACTACTTGTCTGCCGAAATTTCGGCAGCACCTCCCCTATAAATATGACGCCCCGAGAATTTAACTCGGCTCAAAACAATCCACAACAACCAAACCAACAATATTAATTCACAACAAAAATCGCATACTAACACGAATAGCCTTTTTTTCAACATAAGGCAACAACTTCCAAACTAACTTCACATTTCAAACCAATATCAATGTTTACATACTCATTGGCTTACCAAGATCATTCCAACGTCATTTGGGGACATTTCATATGATTTCACATATTATTCGCGAAATATACAAACTTTCCACCGAAACCATAACTCGTCCAAAACTTCCATTCTTCAACCAAAATGTTCACAACACATTATCATTTTCCCAAATTCATTAATAACAATCATAACTAGCACGTAAACAATGCATTTCCATAGTGACATCATAACCACATTAGAACACATATTCTCTTATAACGACATATAAGCCATTCTAATGCCAAACTTGAATCGTTAAACTTCCCTTTACACTATAAAGATCACAACGACGCAACTAACATATTAAACAAAATAAACTCAACATATTCCTTCTATCCAACACCACACGGCCATAGGCCAATCTTCAACTTCGCCACATTTTAATCCACCTTTCACTTCCAATACAAATTCTACAATGTCTACAACCATAATACAACATAAAATTCAACACAATCACATTACACACTAAACATGTATTCGGCCACCTACATGCATGGCCTTTTCTCCATGCAAACTTCCATATTTCTATGCTTTCAACTCATTTACATATGCTACAACACAAACAAACCTTCAAAACACCATTAGAAAGGATGAATTCTTACCTCACTTCCAACTCCTTCACTTCCTCAAGTTGTCCAAACAATGAACCGAGGCTCAATCTTCCGAAACAACTACGTCACGTTGTAGAGGACACTTAATTTGGTAGGGAAATCACAAGATACCAATTTTTGGAACAAGATTGAAGGACTTGGAATTTATTTTTTCTCCTTTTTCTCTTTCGGCCGAAGGCTCCCTTGTTGGAGTTCTTCAATTTTTTTTTTGTTTCTAGAGTTTTTCTTGAATTTTCTTGAAGCCTACATGTCCCTTATATAATTAGTTGGTCACATGATCAACACATGACCAACTTCTTGGGCTTGGGCCAAGGCAAGCCATGGCCGGCCACCCTTACTCTCTTGGGCCTAATTTTCCAACTTTTGTTTTAAGCCCAATTAATGACGGATCGCTTTCGGAAATTCACGGGACTAATTCACGAGATTCCAATTTTGCCCTTAAACTTTTCCAATATTTCCACGTCTAAATTTTTCCAAACCATCACATGAACCAAACAAGATCAATGGAACCTTACATTGTCCTACCATTTGTCTCGATTATTCCCGAGATTCCCAAAGGTGAAAAAATGCGAGGTTATAACATCCTCCTCCCTTTAGAACATTCGTCCTCGAATATGGCCTTATAGGGTTTGTTAATACTCCGGGGAGGTCTCCTTCTTTCCTTCAAAATCTCCTCAAACGTTACCATCGTTGTCCCTTTTTATGTACTCGCTTTCCTTCAATCCCCAAACATCGTTGTGCCATCTTCTCCTGTACTGGCCTATTTGGCCTTAGGCTACCCGACCTTCGTAGGGTTTCTAGTCACTCCAGATATTCTAATTTCCTTTGGTTTACTCCAAACTGCCCATTTGTCTCTCATATTCACACTTGCGAAAATTTTTGTTCACTTCCCAGGGGGTCACCCATCCCAGAATTGTTCTGGCCTTAGCACGCTTAACCTCGGGACTTTAGCAAATTTCGGTGCGTTCGCGCTGATATGATCACGTCCACTACTCCGTACGAGCTTGTCACGTGATCTAAGGTAGGTCGGGATCTTAACGAAATTTTGAAAAATTTTCGTAGTGGGTCCTACTCGATTCAGGGAGGGTCTTTTATTTTTCTGATTATACCTTTTCCGTATTAGGCTTCTAAGTCGGCACTATTCACCTTTTCATTACATATATACAACCATACTGGCGGTTCTATCAAGATGGGTCCTATCCCAATTCCATTAGTGACTCGAAAAGGAAAATATACCACAAAATAAATCTAAACCGATCAATACACATATATTTCGAGAAAAGAATAATAAAGTACCGCATCCGCATTTGATGGCACCTCCGAGTCTTGCCGACCAGTCAGAGCATAAATGCGGTTCGAAGGACCGCCAGAACTGGAGGCTCCGCCACGGCCTCTACCGCGGCCTGCTGACGTCGACACATCCTGTTCCGCAGGCGTCCTAGCTACGAAGGAGACGATGAACCCACACCGACCCCGTAGGCCGAGCCATACCCCCCGACCGCCCCCGTACGGACACTCTCTCACAGTATGGCCTTGACGGCCGCACCAAAAACAGGCACCTGTAGCACGATAGCACTCTCCAGGGTGGTGCCTCCCACAATACGAGCACTGAGGTCTGGGTGGTCTCGTCTGACTAGAACCTCCATCCACCCGTGAACCGGCCGGCCTGGAACTCCGACCCGTTCCCGAATACTCTGCATTATCTGATCTCCGGCCTGAGAACCGGCGGGGTGTGCTTCGGCCGGCCGGGAAGAACGCCCGGTACCCCGCCGCCGAGACGGCCCACTCCGAAACTCTCCAATATCCACCGATCCGGCCCTTTTCGGGGCCGGCTCTCGTCGTAATCTCCATCAGCCGACGCCCCTTATGTCGTTCTTCCATGCCCGGGCGTACGCCCGTACGCGGCAATGTCCATACCCCGGCCGGGCGCCCACGGCTAAGCAATTATCAATCATATACTTATCCAAACCCCTGATAAAGTGATGCATCCTGTCGTTCATATCTGCCACCAACATAGGTGCATACCGAGCCAGAGAGTCAAATTCCAAACTATACTCCCTGACACTGCGGCCTCGCTGCCTGAGTGATAAAAATCTGTCCAATCTGGCCCTCCGTAGCTCTGGTGGTAGAAAATGTCTCATAAAAGCCTCCGTGAACTCGTCCCACACAGCAGGAGGGGCTCCTCTACCCCTAGATAATTCCCAGGACTCGAACCAGTTGGCCGCGACTTCATGCAACTGTACGAGGCCAACTCAACTGACTCCGTCGGAGAGGCCTTAATCGCCCGTAAGGTGCGCCGCATCTCCCTAATGAACTCATGGGGGTCTTCTTCGTGCTTTGTCCCAAAGAACTCCGGAGGTTACAAAGTCAAAAACTCACGGGCCCTCGAACTCGCTTGGCCCGCGTGCCCGATCACCCCCTCGACTCGCGCCATCGCTCCCCGAGCCGCCACCCACCTCGGTCAATAACCGCACCGCCTCTCGCATAGCTCGTCCTCCGCCCCCGGCCGGGGCTAGAGGCCGAGGTGCCGGGGCTCTAGAAGCCGGCGGTGAAGCCGCCCTCCGATCCGCAACCGGCTACGCCTCGATCCCCTCTCGGTGCGTGTGGCGTCGCCGAGCCGGGCCGTCGGAGGCACGCCTCCGCTCGGGGCCGAGTACGGGCCCTAGTGACTCGCGGGCCCGACTAGTCTCACCGGTGCCGTGGACTTGCCCTTCGGGCTGCCGTCGCCTTTCTCGGAGGCATAGCTGAAAATACAACAATTCGATTCGTTAGGAGGGAATCATCCTATTAATACGGTTCTACCGCACGATCTAAGACAGAAAGAAGGGTAGCATCCTAAATGTCCTGTAGCCTCCTGTTTATAGATGTGGTGCACGACACACCGATAAACAGGACTCTACTAGACACGGTCTGTAGACATTCCGAGGACCTAACCGCTCTGATACCACTTTTGTCACGACCCAACTCCGTAGGCCGCGACTAGTGCCCTAGTTGGGCACTCATACGTACCTTATCCAAAATTAGCAAAATATTAAAAACAAACAAAGAAATAATAATTTAATCAAAGTCGAGCGATATATGACGCACGAAGGCCGATAAGGCCGTCATAAAACATAGATAAGCTCTAAACGTATGCAAAACTCACAAAGCATATACAGAACCCACACCACATGTCTACGTACCCTGCGTAACAAAAACATAATCATATGACGGGACAGGGCCCCGCCGTACCCCAGGACAAATATATACACAAACAACAGAAAAGTCTATACCAAGATATGAGCTCCGGACAAAGGAGCACTTCAAGCAGCTGAGCAGATAACCTAGGTAGCGAATCAGCAAGTCAAACGTCTGTACCTGCGTGGCACGAAACGCAGCCCCCGAAGAAAGGGGGTCAGTACGGAAAATGTACTGAATATGTAAAGCAGAGACTGTACTAAATAAAATTAAAAATCAGAACAGAAGGTGCGGAGAATGAACAAGGTACATAGGAAATCAAAAATGCATATCAAAAGTCATAAATAATGCATGCAGAAAACATATGCCAAAACCGGCCCCGCTATGGGACTCGGTGAACAGAACATGGGCGCCCCGTCTCCCCGCGCCATAACACATCATACTTCAGAGTAGGGAATATCTCCGAACACATCATAACATACCAAATGGCCACATCACATCACACCATCGATATCGAATATATGTACATGGCACATCATACTTCGGACCCATGTACATGTCATCACTACCGCCCTCACACCGAGGCACGGCGAACAATGCAGAGGAAAGCGCTTGATAACAAATCCGGCCCGGCTCAGTGAAGGAAGCATTGAGGCATCCACGAGTGGAGTAGTGAGAAACTAATGCAATAAAATAACATATATATATCCAGAGACTCAATGAGGCATCTCGGGTGACAAATCAAATCAATGAAACCGGACGGAGTCATAATAAGTGAATTCCGGAAGTCATAACGAGTTACAAAGACATAAATCCCTCTGAGATCGTTTCCAAGATCCAAAACAATTTATAAGACTTAGCGGAGTATTCAAAACAATTTTTTTAAATAACAGATAGCGGAGTAGTTGAAACGTTTCTTTAAAAGCCGTTCGAAGACAAGTCATAATCACAAAAGGGTAAAATCGGAAATAGTGGGCCCACCTCGGTCAATTGAGGTGGCGGACGTAAATTACGTATGTTAAACTTCATAACGTCATTAGTAAGGGTTTTAAGGTAATCGGATTCCATTTGTACGAGTTCTAGGGATTTTAACAACTTCCTAACCATTTACAACCTTATAGGTTCAATTCTACTGAAGGAAAAAGGGTTAAATTCGGACGTAGATTCCGAGGAGTAGGAATATCCCCGAGGTCCAAAGTCAAGCCTAATACACCTAAGACATGCCAAGAGAGAAAAATGGGCGAGCTTTACATACCTTTCTTGCCCTTTACGCTTGCCGAAACTCCGATCCCGTTTCGTCAAAAATCTGCAAATGGTCACTTTTACCAGTTACTATTCATGGGACTTAAAATTCCAAATCTTGGTTTACTACTTGTCTACCGAAATTTCGGCAGCACCTCCCCTATAAATACGACGCCCCGAGAATTTAACTCGGCTCAAACAATCAACAACAACCAAACCAACAATATTAATTCACAACAAAAATCGCATACTAACACGAATAGCCTTTTTTTTCAACATAAGGCAACAACTTCCAAACTAACTTCACATTTCAAACCAATATCAATGTTTACATACTCGTTTGCTTACCAAGATCATTCCAACGTCATTTGGAGACATTTCATATGATTTCACATATTATTCATCAAAATATACAAACTTTCCACCGAAACCATAACTCGTCCAAAACTTATTCTTCAACCAAATGTTCCCAACACATTATCATTTCTCAAATTCATTAATAACAATCATAATCTACACTTAAACAATGCATTTCCATAATATCATATAATCACATTAGAACACATATTCTCTTATAACATTACATATAAGCCATTCTAATGCCAAACTTAAATCGTTAAACCTCCATTTACACTTATAAAGATCACAACGACGCAACTAACATATTAAACAAAATAAACTCAACATATTCCTTCTACTATACACCACACGGCCATAGGCCAATCTTCAACTTCCTCACATTTTAATCCACCTTTCACTTCCAATACAAATTCTACAATGTCTACAATCATAATACAACATAAAATTCAACACAATCACATTACACACTAAACACACACACGACCTACATGCATGGCCTTTTCTCCATGCAAACTTCCATATTTCTATGCTTTCAACTCATTTACATATGCTACAACACAAACAAACCTTCAAAACACCATTAGAAAGGATGAATTCTTACCTTACACTTCCAACTTCTTCACTTCCTCAAGTTGTCCAAACAAAGAAACCGAGGCTCAATCTTCCGAAACAACTACGTCAAGTTGTAGAGGACACTTAATTTAGTAGGAAAATCACAAGATACCAATTTTTGGGACAAGATTAAAGGACTTGGAAAATTTTTTTTTCTCCTTTTCTCTATTCGGCCGAGAGCCTTCTCCAAGGAGGAGTTCTTCAATTTTTTTTTCTTGAGTTTTTTCTTGAACTTTCTTGAAGCCAACATGTCCCTTATATTAATTAGTTGGTCACATGATCAACACATGACCAACTTCTTGGGCTTGGACCAAGGCAAGCCATGGCCGGCCACCCTTCCTTTCTTGGGCCTAATTTTTCCACTTTTGTTTTAAGCCCAATTAATGACGGATCGCTTTCGGAAATTCACGGGACTAATTCACGAGATTCCAATTTTGCCCTTAAACTTTTCCAATATTTCCACGTCTAAATTTTTCCATAACCAACTCATGAACCAAACAAGATCAATACATTACATTGTCCTTAATTTGTCTCGAAAATCCCGAGATTCCCAAAGGTGAAAAATACGGGTTATAACATCCTCCCCCCCTTTAGAACATTCGTCCTCGAATGTTCAACTGGCCTTATAGGGTTTCTTAATACTCCGGGGAGGTCTCCTTCTTTCCTTCAAAATCTCCTCAAACGTTACCATCGTTGTCCCTTTTTATGTACTCGCTTTCCTTCAATCCCCAAAACATCGTTGTGCCATCTTTTTCTCGTACCGGCCTATTTGGCCTTAGGCTACCCGACCGCCCGTGGGGTTTCTAGTCATTCCAGATATCCTAATTATCTTTAGTTTACTCCAAACCGCCCATTTGACTCTCATATTTATACTTGCAAAAATTTTTGTTCACTTCCCAGGGGGGTCACCCATCCCAAAATTGCTGCGGCCTTAGCACGCTTAACCTCGGGACTTTAGCAAATTCTGGTGCATCCGCTCTGATATAATCGCATCCACTACCCTGTACGAGGAGGAATAGATATAGGCTGAGTGTCTAGCAGTACGTCTATAGTGAACTCTACCTCACGCTCAGGTGGGAGGCCTGGAAGTTCATCTGGGAACACATCTGGAAATTCATTAACTACGGAGCGGCGATCAAGAATCGGTACCTCCGCTTTCGAGTCATGCACACGGACCAGATGATAGATGTACCCCTTTCTAACCATTTTTCTTGCCTTGAGGTATGAAATAAACTTACCCTTCGGCGATGCCGTATTTCCCTTCCATTCTATAACCGGCTCCCCTGGAAACTGGAACCGAACTACCTTGCCTCTGCAATCTACGTTGGCATAACAAGAAGCCAACCAGTCCATCCCCATAATTACATTGAACTCAATCATATTTAGCTCTATTAAGTCTGCCTTGGTGCAACGATTATGTATAACCACCGAACAATTCCTATACTGCTAGCTATAACCGAATCCCCTACGTGTGTAGCTACCTCGAACGGTTCTATAAATTCGGGTTTTACCCCCAATTTTACCAACCACAAAGGGAGAGATATATGATAATGTAGAGGCCGGATCTATCAATGCATATACATCTGGGAGAAGATCGATAATATACCAGAATAACGTTTGGCGACGCCTCCGATCATGTCTACTAGTTAAGGCATATATGCGGTTCGAAGGACCGTCGAATAAAACTACGCCCGGCCTGCACGCGCCGGTTGGTGTCGAATGCTGCTGTGTGGCGCATAAGCAAGAAGAGGATGAACCGACAGGCGATTCAATAGCGGGTACATTTGCTCCACCGGCATTACGCTAAATCGACACTCCCTCATGGTATGGCCCGACGGCCGCCAAGAGAAACAAGCACCCGGCAATACGACGACACTCACCGGATCGCCACCATCGAAGGCACCGGGGTGAGGTGGCCTCGTACGTCGAATCCGTGCGTATGCCCGGAACCGAAGTCATGGAGCTTTGACCGGCTCCCCGAATACCCCGTGCTATCAAACCTCCCTACCCGTGGATCGTGGAGGTGCACTCCGTGCCGGGCTGAGAAAAATATCTACCATCTAGCTGCTGGCCGGGGTTGCCATCCCCGAAACTCACCAGAATACCCGCCGACTTAGCCCTCTTATGCGACCCCGATCATGCTCTCTATCAGCGTCGACGCCCCTACGTCGGTCCCTCAACCCCGTGCATATGCTTGCACCTCGAACAATATCCATACGGGTTGAGAAGCCATTGCCAAACAGCCATCAATCAAATACGGATCCAACCCCATTACATAACGATGTACCCATCGACCATGTCCGCTACAATGGTGGGCGCGTACGGGCCGGCGAGTCGAACTCGAGACTATAATCTCGAACACTCGCCATCTGTCTCAACCGTAGAAATACATCGGCCACTGGCCTCGCCTCGCCTCCGGAGGCAGAAAATGGCCCAAAAAGGCTTCCACGAACTCGTCCCATACTGCTGGAGGAGCATCCTCACCCCTAGACAATTCCCGGGACTCATACCAGTTAACAGCTACATCACGTAATCGATACGAAGCCAACCCACGACCGCCCCGTAGCTCGAATTACCCTCAACGTGCGCAACATCCGTTCGGACAAAATCCTGTGGATCTGCCGGTCGTGACCCATAAAACTCGGGGGATTACATGTTAAGAAATCACGAACCCTCAAACCATCGTGTCTCCGCCCGCGCAATCACCTCCGCATCCGTGTCTGCGAGCACCGCCCCGATATAATACGGTCAATAAACGAATCGCATCCCTCATAGCTCTATCCTGCGCCCGGCCGGGGAGCCGGAGGCTCAAAGCCGGGAACCCCGGGGGTGAGTGGTGGGGCGGCCCCACCGATCTGCGGGGCCGTCGCTTCAGGCTCCTCCGACGGTGGTGGTGTAGTGAAGCTCGCCGACCGGAGTCTAATCCGGTACATATTGAGCATAAGCCCTAGTAGTCTCGGCGGCCCGACCGGTCTCCGACTATTGCCTTTGCCTTCCGGGCGGTCAAGCCGCTTTCTTCGGAGGCATTGTCAAACATAACAATCCGTTAGGGGAATGGATTATCCTAATAATACGGCTACTTATCGCACGATCTAGAACGAGAGAAAGAAAGATGACATCCTAAATATCTTGTAGCTACGTTTATAAATGTGGTGCACAACACATCGATAAACAAGACTGCACTAGACACGGTCGTGGACCTTGCTTTCGAGGATTAACCGCTCGATACCACTTTTGTCACGACCCAATCACGTGGCCGTGACTAGTGCCCGAGCCGGACACTCGTATACACCCGATACCTACGGTCATACACTACTAGCATGAACGAGTGATATAAGTATAAGGGCAAAACATATGCAAGTCGAAGCTACCTATCTCCCGAAGAGTTATACCCTTTAACGATTCATATTCGCAAAGCCGTAAGCAAAGCGCTCACATATCCATATATAGGGAACGTCCCAACAAAACACAAGCTGATAAGGCTACCTTCATACACACGCCATGATAAACATATATAGCTACGCAAGCCGACAAGGGCGCCACTACAAATGGAGTACGCCTAAACACAAGTCATAATCATATAACAAAACAACAACCACACACGGACCCACACCGCGACCACGTAACCTCTAAGAGTGACAACGACATCATATGACGGGACGGGGCCCGTCGTACCACTAACGATAACATATGTACATATCAAAAGGTTATACACACACGAAACTATGCTCGAATAAAGGAGCACTGCGAAATAGCCGGGTAGATATCAC
Source organism: Lycium ferocissimum (assembly GCF_029784015.1). Lineage (NCBI taxonomy): Eukaryota > Viridiplantae > Streptophyta > Magnoliopsida > Solanales > Solanaceae > Lycium > Lycium ferocissimum. The sequence continues at coordinate 24,786 of NW_026717945.1, forward strand.
AGGGCTGGCGGATCTCGAAGCGTGTGTAAAACACTGCGGGCATTAAACGCCGGCCCCCCGAAGAAGGGGTCGGTACGAAATATGTACTGTAGGTAAAGCATGAAACATAGTAAATAGAATCATATACGAGACAAAGGTGAACAGATTCGATGCAACAAACGTAGTTTCATAAAACTGCCTTTGAACATATTTCATCCGTATCGTTCTCATATCAATGTCACTATAGTATTTCATAATCAAAATTGCATAATCATTACGTATATAACATATATAACGTGTCCCGGCCCTCTAGTGAGGGACTCGGTAATTATAATCATAACATCATAGACATAAGTATATACGTGTCCCGGCTTCTGGGTAAGGGACTCGGTAATAAGGAATGTATGCCCTCACGGCCTCCATCTCCAAATCATCATATCATCATATCATCATCATCATCATATATATATATATATATATAACGTTCCTGGCCCTCTAGTGAGGGACTCGGTGAATAGTATAATGGATCGGCGCGCGAGAACGTACCACGGCCGGGACTCGGTGAAGGATATAAGCGGTAGCACGAGCATAGTAATAAGCAACCACATATATATATAAAACATTTTTGAGACTCAATGAATAGTAAACCAAATCGGTTCTCGGACATTAGCATGTTACATTTTATAAAAATCAAGCATACTCATGCAATTCCTTTTAAGAATAAGAACTCCTATACATCACATACTAGTCCGTCATGTAATAAATAACGAGATCATAATTCCACTATACCAACATTTTCAACATTACGGACGAATAACAATCACATGTCATACTAGAAGTTAGAGAGTGGAGTCACCCGGAGGCTCGCATTATATCTTACTTCACGTCTAGGACATGCCAAAAAGAAGGAAGGAATAGGCTTTGCGTACCTTTAGCGTTTAATCGTATAATAACTTGTACTTGCCGCCCAACAACACTTATCCTATATCAAGATATCAAGCTACGGTTAGTCTACAAAGGATTTTAATACGCACTCTAACGCTCACAATCCCTTTCAAACATTTAGACGACGTTTCGTTCGTATTCAAACCAACTAGTGCTACAAGCTAACATTGCTAATCATTCTTTTCTTATATCATTCCAAACTTGTTTAACATGACTTAGGGAACTTTGGACAGCTTGTATCATTCAATTCAGTCCCGGCATGACCACGCAGCCCAGCCCATACGACAATACCATTTCACTTTTACTACATGTTTACAACAACATTCAATCATTCAACATTACTCCACTTCTAATCTTAAAACGATCCACGATTTTGGACAGCTTGCACACCTCAACATGATTTGTTTCATTAACACCTTAATTCACCTATTCAACATACATACAATGTACCACAATGTGCACAACAACAACAATCAAAACTTGGCACAAAACAAAAAGGGGGCCATGTGGCTATGCACATGACTTGTGGGCCATGGTACGCTTGGATTAATATCATGTGTGTATAATAAGATGACCAAGCAAGTTATTAGTCATCTTTTCCAACTCTAGAAAGATGAAGAAACATGGAGAAAAATAGAGGGGCTATTTGGTGGAGCTGGCCGAATTTGGCCATGGTGAATTCTTCACAAAAAATTATTTTCTTCCATGTTTTCCACTCTTGGAAGGTGCTAGACAACATGAAGTAGTTGTTGAATTAAGGAAACCCTTTGTTCTTACAAAAATCTTACCTTGGCCGAATGAAGAAGGGGAAGGAAGAAGGTGAGTTTCAATCTCATTTTTCATGTATTATGGATAGCTTATGTGTGTTGTATTAAGTAGAAATGGATGAAATTCATGGAAGCATGGATATTGGTGTGTGGCCGAATATGTGTGTATGTGTGTAGGAGTGAAGAACCAACTTTATTTAGCATGTTTTAGTTGTTGTTGCACGGATTCCATAATTAAAATGATGGTTTAATGATTTAAATGGAAGTTGGAATCGTTTGTAGGTCGTTGGAAGAAATAATGTAATTTTTAATATAGTTTTTTTGTATTGTTGTGGTTAATGTTGCTAAATGTGGAATGTTGATGTAGTTTATGAATTTGGAGGAAAAGAAATGTGTTGTTGTGGTTCCTATGGAAGTTGGAAGGGTTCGGGTGGCTTGGTGTGTTGATTAGGTTATTTTGAATATTGTACGAGTTGCTTGAAATGTTATTGAATCTCGATTGAATGATTCCGGATTGGTACTTGAATATGTAAGCTTTGGTGTTAGTTGAATATATGTAGTTGAATTGAGTATAATTAGAATGTTGTCGAAACATGTAGAAAAGAGTTAGTGATGGTAGAATGCCTTTTGAATTAATTGTTGATGTTGTTAGAATGGTTGTTGGTATTGTTGTTGAAGATTTAGCGAGATGAAATCTCGGGGATGTTAATTTACGGCGGAAATGCTGCCCAAATTTTGCAAAATTAAGAGCTAGTCGAAATTGAAGTTTTAAGAATCTATGGCTAATGTTTGATACCAAATGATGTTATTGTAGATTTTGGAGAAGCCGTGACGTAAGTTTGGATTAATTTAGGAAGCGGACGAGGTATGTGAAGCTTACCCTTTCTTTCTTGTGGCATGTCTTAGTCGTAAGTAGATTGTGATACGAGCCTCGGGGTGACTCCATTCTCAAGATCCGAGCTTGGGTGCGATTCTTGTTCATCTCTTAATGTGTGGCTCTCTTAATACAGTCGAATCATGATCCTTATGTTTTTACATGAGTTGATTTCAAATATTTCATAAAGACTTTTATTTCAAAACGGTCCCGTAACTATGAACGATCGTAACTTTCAAGGACGAGCTCGGATCGCTTCGAAACGTTCGCGGGAGATCTCATAATGGATAAGGTCTCCAACTTTCATAAATGGACTCGGATTGGTTTGATACTCGTCCGTGGGCCCTGAGGTTTTCCTTTATGTAATGATAACGACTTTTGAAAGGATTTAGTGTAATGATCGCCTTAACCCTCGAGCGGCGGTTACTTATTTCTCTATCGAGTTATAATAGACGATTATACCCCTAAGTTCCATAAATTACGTCATGTAGTTTAATACGTATTTATGAGTCCTAAAGTTCTATTTGATATGCCTTCAAACGACATACGGAAGAAATCTGATTTGACTATCGCCTTTGTTTCTAAATAATGGTTCATTTTGATCAATTTGTCGAGTCTTTTGAAAATGTTTTTTAAACTGCATATAGTTGCTCACGACTCTGCTCGTGCATTATGTTACTACATTCTTCACCGAGTCCCGGGCCGGTTATGTTTCGTGCGCACTTTGATATATTCCGGAGTATGATGTGTCGGTACGCCGAGTCCCCTTTAGCCGGGTACCGTGTATATTTGGCGTTATGGGGTGTTACGGCGTTATGATGTGATATGATATGTTGGGTGTCGGAGATATGAAATCTTACGGAGTATGATGTGGCGTGGCGCCAACGACGGGCGGGCGACCCGTTCTTAGAGCCACATGCATGATTTGTATTTTTATGAGTAAGCATTTTGATATTTTGAATATTGCATTTACTTTCCGTACTTACGGTTTTTTGTGATATTGTTCACTATGTTTCATGCTTTGCATACTCGGTACATATTCCGTCGACCCCCTTTCTTCGGGAAATTGCGTTTAAATGCGCGCGGTACGGATACTTATTTGGATGATCCACCGACTTAGGATTCTGTTCGGTGACTTGGAGCGCTCCCTTGTTCTGGAGCCTATACCTTGATTCAGATTCGGTTATTGCATATTTGTATATATGTTTTGTTATGTCCCGTATTTTTGAACGTCGGATTATTTGTAAGCTGAGGTGGGGCCCACACGTTAAGATTTTTTTTTTTTTGGAACATGTGAAAAGTTATATGAATCACATATGTAAAGTTAAACACAACTCATGAAGGACCCTTGGGCCAAATCAAAGTGGAAGCCCTCCAAACGAATATTTTTAAGAAAACGTTTTCGGGTGACCTGACTTTGAGGGGCAAAAACGGTATTATAAGTTTGGAATTTGGGAAACTACCAAGATATAGAAGTTGTAGATAATTGAATTAGCTTTCCAACCATATGTCGTGGGTTCCCAGGGGACGTCGGTACAAGGAGATATGAACGTTTTAAGGTCGAAAGGTCAGTGGGCTAGGCCAACTCGGGGCCAACCGGGTTGGGCCCAAAAAAAAAAAAAAAGAGAAAAATGAGGCCCAAGTGAGGAGGTGGCCGGCCATGGTCCTTAATAAAGGACCCAAGTCCATTTAAATTAGTCATGTGATAAATGTATAAAAGACCATTTAGTCAATATTTATCACTTAGAAGCTTCAAGACAAATTGACAAGGAGAAAAACAAAAGAAACAAGAGCAAAGGAGAAGGCCATTCGGCCATAACTCCAAATTTTTGCTCCTTTGAAATCTTCTCCCAAAAATTATTTTCTTGTGGTATTCCTACTAATTCAAAGGTCCTCTACAACTTGGTGTAATTAGTTTGGAAGGAAGGGCACTTGTTTCACGATTTAGCACCTTGGACAAGTGAAGAAGATAGGAGGAAAAGGTAAGAATTAATTCCTTTTTCTTATGTTATGAAGGTTTGTTTATGTTGTAGTATGTAGAAATGAGTAGAATTTATGGAAATATGGAAGTTTGCAAAGTGGGTGTGTATATGGGTATATGGCCATGAATATGTATTGATGCATAGGCAATATGAGTTGAATTTTATGTAGTATTCTAGTTGTGTTGTTGAAACTTTGTGATGGAAATGGAAGAAAATGGTTTATGATGGCATGAAAAATGGTTGAAAATGATTATAGGAACTTATGTGATTTCAATGTAGTTTCTATGTAATTATGGAAGTGGGGTTCTAAACGAGAATTATTATGTTAGTTGGTGAATTTGGAGGATGCAAGTCCATATTGGCATGAAAAGATTGGTTGGTAAGTTGTTATAGGGAATTTTGTGATTTTATGGAAGATTTATGTAATGATGAAAATGAAATTGTTAAGGTGTGAATTATGATTATTGTTAATGAAGTTGGAGGATAAAAATGTGTTATGGATATTTATGTCGAAGATTAGAGATTTCGGATGAATTATGGTTTTGGTGGAATTTTTGTATGTTTGTAAATATTTTGTAGAATGATATGAAATGCTTCCGAATTGTATTTGAATGATCTTTAATTAAAATATAAACATGGAAATATTGATATTGATTTGAAGGTGCAAAGTTGGATTGGAAGTTGTTGGACTATTCGAAAAGAAGACAATTTATCTTAGAATGCGTTTCAAATCGAATGTTGATGTTATTGGTATTGTTGTTGGTATGGTTGTTGATATTTGAGCCGAGTTAAATCTCGGGGATGTTGTACATATAGGGGAGATGCTGCCCAAATTTTTGTAGACAAGTATTGATTAAGATTGAATTCTTAAGGCCTTACGATTAATATTTGGTAAATGTGACCAATTGTAGATTTTGGACGAAACGGGATTTGAATGTGGAGAAGCGTAAGGAGCGAATAAGGTATGTAAAGCTTCACCTTTTGTTCTCTTGGCATGTCTTAGGCATAATAGGTTTGGATATGAGCCTCGGGGGCGACTCTGCTCCTAGGAATCCGAGCTTAGATTTGACCCTTTTTCATTGATAGAATTGAATTAAATACTTTATGTTTTGTTGGAAAAATAGCTTAAACATTTATAACTCTCACAAATGGAACCGAATTACCTCGAGATTTTCATAGGTGGCTCCATAAAGCCTAATGTTTGTAATTTTACGTACGCCACCTCGACTTGACCGAAGTGGGCCCCCTATTTCCGAGATCTTTCTACGTTGACCTAATTGGCTTATTTTGAGTGATATGTAAGAACGACTTTTGACTAAGGTTCCGATTAATAAAAAGTGATCATTTTGACTACTCCATTGAGTTCCATGATATATTTTGCCATGTACAAAAACGATCCCAAAGGTTTTGTCTTTGACATCGTTCGTCGCGACTACGAAGGTATGACCTATGGCTGTTGTCGACTTCCTTTAAATGATCATCGTACGGATTGTTCTTTCGAGTCTTAGCAAACATTGTATATTTTATGTTGCATGTGGTTTCTCACTACTGCTCGTGCGAGCTGTTATTACATCTTTCTGCGTCCGGGCCGGGGCATGTATTCGTGCAATTCCTTTGCATTATTCACCGCGTCCCTCACTAGGGCGGGGCATGTTATATATATATATATATATATATATATATATATATATATGATGATGATGTGATGTGACGGGGAGAGAGGTGGCGGGATGGCATATGATGAATTCCCTACGCGTCCCTCACTAGAGGAGCCGGGAGCATGTTGCATGTGCATAAATATGATGATTTTACTTACCGCGTCCCTCATTGGGGGGCGGGGCATGTTTGTGTACGCATATGTTCATGATGATTTCTTTATTTATGTTACTCGGTCCATTAGTGCTTTTGAAACGCATGATTTACATTCGAGGTAAGCTTATGAGATCCGGATTCGGTACTACCATTACTGTCCTCTTTATTTCCGTATGGTTCGATTCTCTTTTGTTCTGCTTTACATACTCGGTACATATTTCGTGCGACCCCCCCTTTCTTCGGGGCTGCGTTTCATGCCGCGGGTATACCCGGATGAGTTGAAGACATTAGCGAGAAAGATGTTCCAGCGGGATTGGCGAGCTCCGGTTGCTCGGTCTTTGCCAAGTCAAAGTATTAGGTTATAGTATCATGTTACGTGTTAGAGACTTTGCGGTCGTGTTGTGGGTATAGGATGTCGGTTATGTAAGTGGCTATAAGCCGATGAATTATCATGCATTGTATTATAAGTGTTATATGTCTTTATGTGTTACAAGTTTTCATTGATTCGGGAAAGGAAAAAAAAATGTACTATTTTCCGAAAAAAATTTCATTATGTAATTGTGTCATGACTTGATAGTAAGCGTGATCATGAGTATTATGTGAGTCGGTGGGTTCGCTCGGCTCTAAATAAGGGTCGGGTGCCCATCACACCACAACGGAAATTAGGGTGTGACAAGTGGTATCGGAGGCTTGGTCTGTCCTAGGGTTGTACGGCAAAGTCGTGTCGGTCCGGTAGAGTCCTGTTTATGGTGTGAAGCGCGCCACATTTATAAACAGGAGGCTACGGGGCATCTAGGATGGTTACGCTTCTTTGACATCTTAGATCGTGCCGTAGAGCCAAGTTATAGGAAATGAGATTCCCGACATTGACTTTTGATTTTAGAAGGAAAGGCGATTAACGATATTGGAAGCTACGAAGTACGCGGGTAAGCAAAGGTATGCAAGGCTTATGTCGAGGTAAGATATTAAAGTACGATGGAAATACAAGTTCGGATCAAAGAAGAAGCAAATAAGAAAAGTGTAATAGGTGCGGAGTTTGAAAATTTGGGCCTACAGGTATGCTTATTATTTTTGTCTTGTCAATGATGTCGGGAGCCACAGCGAGGCTGTGATATGCTACGATATGCGTATATATATGCTGGCAATACTGTGAGGCATTGTTGGTATTTCTGTGTACGAGTTACGAGATATGCTTGATTCTGAACTTCTGCCGAAATTTCTCCAGAAATAAAGAAAGAATGAGATTTAGGTTTGTGATATGTCTAGAAACGGGGTCGTGCCAATAGTAATGAAAAACAAAATTTGACTAAGATACGAGCGCGATCGACCTCGGGAAAAGAAATTAATTGCGGAATTAGGGATAACCATAATTAGAAGTTTGATATCGACACGGTGAAAAAAGAGCGGGAAAGGCCTTGTAGTCCTAAGAGATGATTCAAGCGGGTAAATTTTGATGAAATGTTATTTAAGGCAGCGACCGAACTGATAAAGTAGGGCCGAATTATGACGCGCTTACGGTTAAGCGATAAAAGTACGATTTAAGACAAGAGCGCAGGGGAAAAGAATTGCCACGGGCATGAAAGTAGTGATGGGACAACTTGTGAGATAATAAGGATAAAGTGGATCAGGAAAGGATAAAGGATTACGAAGTGTCATATTATCGGATCTGTTACACCTCGCATTTTGCACTTTCGGATATTTTGAGACAATGGCGGAAAGTTTAGGGCAAGGTCATTTTTCGGTTCCGTTGTAATGCGTAAGTCGTTGGAAAATATTATTAGTGAGGAAATATTGAGAAGGCGGGGGGCAAAAAGGGAAATTTTGCAAAATGGCATTATGGTAATTTTGTAAAAAGGCTAGGGGCAAGAAGGTAATTTCACCCCGATTCTAGAAAAAAAAAAGAAAGAAGAAGTCATGAGGAAATGAAGAAAACTCTAGAAAAGAAAAAGGGAGAAAGAAAGGAAAATTCTAGGAGGGCATGTGCCCCTCACATACTTACCATATATATATATATATATATATATATATATATATATATATATATATATATATATATATATATAAGTTGTCATCTTTTAATTAAGAGGGAAAGAGAAAGAAAGAAAGCAAGAGAGAAAAAAAAAGGGAAGGAGAAGCACGGCCAAGGGGGCTGGCCGAAACCGGCCCCTCAATTTTGATCCCGAAAAATTTGTTTCTTTATGTTTCATGCTAATCGGAAGACCTCGTCGATATGGAATGTTGGAATAGAAGTTCCTCCGTTGTTGCTATGGACACCCTTAGCCGTGAAAGTGAAAGAAAAAGGTATGAGTTCAATTCTCTTTCATGTGTTATGGATGATTGTGAGTATTGTAGGAGTAGAAAAGGGGCCAGAAATATGTAAAAATATGTGTGTATGTGAGGTGTAGCCGTGGTGTATGTAGTGTGTAAAGATGGTGAATTAATCGTATTTAGTATGTTTTGTGTTGTTGTAATGTGTTGAAACTAATGAAATTCATGGAAATATTGATGTGGTATTAGTAGGTGCATGTTGGTGTTGTAGGTGAGCATGTTGTTGGAATAGGAGT
>NW_026717946.1:0-13895 GCF_029784015.1 Lycium ferocissimum
CCCCATTTTTTCTTTTTCCCTTCAACAATCCAAGTGTTTTAACTTTCAAATACCTTTAAACAAATACGGAAATACCATAAACTTACCTGGGGACAAGGTAGTAACGTAATCCCTTGGTGCTAACACTTCACTTGAGCAAAACCCTAGTTTCTCCTTCACTTGGATTCTCAAGTGTCGGTTCATTCTAATCATTCCATTAAGTCCCAGATGATGATATAGTTTGCATATGGTTGCTCATGATATTCTACTCGTGCATGCTGTTAATATATCATTCACCGAGTCCCGAGCCGGTGTATTCGTGCATGCTTTCATTGCATTATTCACCAAGTCCCTCACTAGAGGGCCGGGTACGGATATATATGATTATTATATTATATATGGATAAAGCCGTACGTTCCTCGGCATTATTATATTATATATGGATCGGGCCGTACGTTCCTCGACATTATTATATTATATATGGATCGGGCCGTACGTTCCACGACTTCCTTGATATTATAATCTATGCCTATCATACGCCATATAGTCGGTTTCGGTCATATAGAGTTACGCGTATATTCTCGGATGTTAGCCACGGATGCATTCAATTATTGATACCGGTTTTATGGTCCATCCGCGCTTGATGTTCTTATGCCTTATATACTCGGCAGACATTGTTCGTACCGACGTCCCTTTGCTCGGGGGGCGCCGTGTTCACGCCACACAGCCCCTGCATTGTTTCTTCCGGTAAAAGTATTCAGCTAGGATGGTTGGCTAACGGTAAGGATTGGAAAACTCCATTTTCTTCCCCGAGCGTCTTGGGAGTCATTATGGTTATCATATGTGTGTACGGGTATGTCGGGGCCCTGTCCCGTTTCGTATGATTCAAGTGTTTACTCTTAGAGACTTTGCAGATAGTGTCCTGTGGTTAGTATGTTAAGATGTCATGCGTTGAGTAAAGCGACCATGTAGGCCGATATGTCAGCTTGACTTAATCGGTTTGATTAATTGAGTATCGTTCGTAAATTTCTATGGTTTGACGGAAAGTACTTTATTATATTTTTGATTTTTTTTTATATGTCCGGTTTCATTATGTGAATGCCGGAGGGTTCGCTCGGCTTCTAAGTAAGAGTTGGGTGCCCGTCATGTCTTTATCGGAATTGGGGTATGACAAAGTGGTATCGAGTTAGCGTCCTGGGGTTGTACGCAAAGTCGTGTCAGTGAGTCTTGTTTATGGTGTGTTACGCGCCACATTTATAAACGGGAGGCTACAAGGCCTTTAGGATGGTTACTTTTCTTTCATATCTAAGATCATGCGATAGAGCCAAGCCATAGGAGATGAGATTCCTTATACTAACCCTTGATTTCAGCGAGTAAAAGCGTATCAACGGAAAGTGAGTGATGATATTGGAAGTTACAGAGGTAAGTCACTTCGTTGAGGCTACGTTATCAGAATATGTATTTATATGATAATGGATTGGTTGTCATAGAGGTAAGTCAGTGTAAGTACAATAGAGGAATTGATTAAATGTATCTCTTGATGATAAGTTCAGTTATAAGTTTGTGAACTAAACAAATTGAATGAATCGATTAAAGGTAAGCAACGGTACGAAAGATGTATGTTGGGTAAGGTAAGAATATTGAGGTATGATTGAAATGTAAAAAGTGAAGAATGAAAGGGAAAGCAAATAGGAAGGTATAACAGGGCAGATCGCTAAAGGATCAGGTATATCTTGAGGTGTGATATATGTGGTAAGTTTCTACATCTTTGTACTTTTTACTTGAAATTGGGTGCCCTGTGTGGCCGAGATATGTCGTGTATATATTAGCCCTGTGAGGCATTGTTGGTATTTGCTGTGTGCAGGTTTTGGCTAGTAAGAAATATAGACGAAACTCTACCGAAATTTTCCTAGAATTTAAAGGAGATAAGATATAAGTTTGTAATATGTCCTAACGGGAAAAGATGTTGTGTAAAAAGTAATGGCGGGACGGGATTAAGTTAGGAGTATCGTTGATAACTACAAGAAATGAGTTAAATGTTATTGAATTGATAGTAACGGTAATTATAAGATCGACATTGATATGGTAAAGAGAAATACCAAAGTAAATTAGGGAGACTGGTAGTACTAAAACATGACATAGAAGAGAAAGGATAACTCCAATAGAGTGTGATACTAAAGTATTGATTGGATGGATAAGCACAAGTAAAATACGACATGTCTATTAGCAAAATAAAGTAACAGCATGACTGAGACAGGGGAACGAAATACGAAAGGTAAGACAACTAACGTGGTAAGTGTAATAGGGTTAATCAGAAAAAGTAACAGGTTAAGTATGCTTACTTCACGAGGTTTATTCTATTTTATAAGCAGGCTTGTGAATGAGATCAAAAAGTGGCACTCTATAGAGTTGATTATGATCAGGATATAATGAGAACGTAGCAAGAACTATAATACAAAGTAAGTAAAGTATAGCGAGGAAACGACTAAAGATGTGACATGTTCTTTATGAATAAAGAATGAATGCAAGTGTGAAACCAATAAGTGAGCCATGGAGCAGTAGATAAGAAAGCCTATAAGACCTTGTAGGAAAAGGATTAGCATAATAAGGATGTGAGGGATGATCAAAATGAACAGAATAAGTTTTGGAAGCGAAGAATGGATTGTATAGAAGTAATATATTCTAAAGGACAAAGCGGTACTGAGTTAAGAATAGGGTTCCTTGTGCAAGGAATAAAGGATTGGTTATAAAAAGGGAGATAATAAGATAAATTGAGGAGGAAAGAATGTAAAGGAATAAGTATGGGTATAGAAAGAAAAGGAAATATGCGAAGTATGCGCGCTTAAGAAGTAGTCGTATTATGAGAAAAGGAAGATGCATCTGCTACGAATATCCTATGCCAAGACAGAACGAGTAAAGTTTATATAGGAATAAGTTGGAAAGAAAAATGTGGCCACGAGTTATGAGTTTATCGTACGACGATAAAGCGATAAAGCAAGGCTATCATCAACGACAAATACGATATAATTATGATTGGTTTTGAAATCAATATTGAGTGCAACACAAGAGTAAAAGAGTATGAGGCATAAGGGGTATTAGCTGCGCATGAGACTTAGACCCTTGAAAACAAAGATGGCGAGTTTAAGGAAAAATGCATTTACAAGTTTCTATAAGTCAATTATGGGAAAGAGAGGAATAATTTGAGATGTGAAGAAAAGGGAAAGAAGACACTATAAGTGAACTCTGAGTATCGAAGAATGGGATAAATGATATTACATGGATGGTACGGATAGCTAGACATACTACTATTTCGAGTGTCCCATGGGACAAAAGTTGTTAATTGAGCCAGATGTAGACATTGACTCATAACTAATGGTTGAGCTAAGTAAAATACATCCTTGTTCGGATTGCTATGTTGGTTGTATTACGTGATTACAAACTGCAAGATGAGTATGTTACGACTTCACACATGAATTACTGTAGCTATAAATTATGGGAAATGGCATGAATATGATTCAGTATAATAAGGGAATTGAGGAAAGGGATACATGAATTCAAGATTGGAAGTGAGGAAACAGATTTTAGAATGGTATAAGTAAGACCCTTAAAGGGGGAAGCGAGTAAGGAAAATACAAGTGTAGAGATTGAAACGATGAATCCTAAGATGTGACAGATATAGACTCTAAAACAAAAAGTGAGAGTTATGCAGAAATAAGTCTAATAGCTAGTAAATAAATGAACAAGAATCGAGCGGGTATCTGAGACTGTACTGGAAATCATTCGTGAAGACCTTGAACAACATGACATTAAGAGCAAATAACTCAAGGAATATTGTAAAGGATAGCAATGCTATACTGGAATAGAGGCAAAGGAACTAACAGTAGAGCCGTTTGTTAATGATATTGCTATTTATAGGTGACAAATACGAAAGGACATAAAGCTTTCTATAGTAGTATATAAGATGTGATAATCAAGCGAAAAATAAAGGAAATAAAAGAGTATGACGAGATAAGTTGCAACAGATAGACAAAAGAGTTTTGGTATGTATGAGATACGTAAAATAGAATGAACCAAAATAAGGGAATTTTATGTATAAGATTATATGTTCATACACGAATCACGCAAGAACGGTTATGTAACACACAAGTATTTACATGTCGAGAATGAAACCAATTGGGTACTTAAAAAGAGGAGTAAGAGGTAAGCAAAAATAGTGTGTTTGTGATACTTGGTCGATTGAGGGAAAATACATGGTAAATTGAGTCAAAATGTTGAGTTGGAATTATCATTAAGGGAAAATAGGACAATTACTTTGAATATGATATAAGTATAAGTTATATGTGTTATATCCCGTATTTTGTGCATTGGGACAATCCGAATTAACTATGATAAGTTAGAGACAAGACCATTCCGGGATACAAAGTCAAGACTTTTGACCTCCGATTTTGTTTTGAAACATAAGTTGTTCATGAATTTGTTGGCATGGAGCATTTAGGAAAATTTGGGACTAAAAGTAGAATATTGAGAAGTTGGGAATTATTGAAAAATTGGCCCTTTGGCCGTGTGGTGTGGGAGATGGCCCCACACATTTTGTGGCCAAATTTAATTGGTCCAACCCATGTGTGGGCCATGGACACTTGGATGATTCATCTAGGAGCATAAAAGATGACTAATAAGTCATCTTTCTTCATTTTCACACTTAGAAAAAAATCAAGAACTTGAAGAGCAACAACAACAACCATTCGGCCAAGTCCCAAAATTTCAAGACCAAGAATTAGCCATCAAAAAAATATTTTCTTCAAGAAAATCCACTAATTGGAGGTCCCTCATTAACGTGGAGTTGTTGTTTGGGCCAATAGATCATTCGTTTCATCAATTGCAAACCCTAGCTAGTTGTGAAGTTGAAGGGAAAAGGTAAGATTTAATCTTGTTTTATGTGTTATGAATGATGTGTGCATGTTGTAGTATGTAAATATGGATGAAATTCATGGAAATATTGCATGTGGAAGTGAGCCGTGTGCATGGTGTGTTGGCCGTGTGTGTGTGTGTTGTGTTGTGTAGAAGTAATGAATTAAATTCTAGCTAGCATGTTTTGATTGATCGTAGTGTGAAGAGATGGATGAGAATCATCAATATGTAGGTGTGTGGTGATGGCCGAATATAGGCCATGTTGTATGACAAAGAATGGATTAATTCTCTTTAGTGTTTTGGTTGTTGTCGTTGTGAATTCTATGTTGATAATAAGATCGCAAGTTGATGTTGTAATTGTTATGGGCTGATTTGGAGGATTGTGTGCACTTAATGTAATTTCTATATTTATGAGAATGACATTGTTAGAGTGTGGATTGTTGGTGCAAATCATGATATGGAAGTGAGGAATGGGTTATGGTTGTGTTCTCGGGTTTGGGGGCAGATTTCGGGTGAAGTGGGGTGTTGTTTGGGATGTTTGAAACATTGTATGAATTGTTTAAAATGTCCTTGAATATTGTTGGTATGGGTTCGGGCTAGTATTTGAATGTATAAGCATTGATGTTGGCTTGAATGTAAGCCGTTGAATTGAATATTATGAGTGTTGTTGGATTATGTAGAAAGAGTATTTAATGTTAGAATGCGTATTGAATTGATTGTTGGTGTTGCTAGAATGATTGTTGGTGTTGTTGTTGTTGAATTTGGCCGAGTTGAATTCTCGGGGTTGTGTATTTACAGGGGAAATGCTGCCCAAATTTCTGTAGAATTTAGTGTTCGTTTGGAAATGAACTCCCAAAATGCCTATAGTTAATGTTGGTATTTATTGATGTTATGTAGATCTTGGAGAGTCCGAGGCATAGGTTTGATTTGGATTAGCTTTGAGAGCGATCGAGGTATGTAAAGCCTACCTTTCCTTTCTTTTGGCATGTCTTAGTTGTAAGTAGGCTAAGATCCGAGGTCTCTCGGTAACTCTATTCGTAAGATCCGGCCCTTATAGAATCCTTATTCACTCTTTGATGTTCGTAGCCTTAATATAGGCAAATTATGGTCCTTGTACCCTTTGTTTGATTGAAAACTAAGTGTTGCAAAAAAAATTTCATTTTGGATGTATTACCGTAACTACGAACGCCCGTAACTTCCGTGAGACGAACCGGATCTCCCCGATAAGCTCGTAAGGGGTTCGGTAGCGTATCATGATTCTAATCTTCATAGGCGGGCTCGGGGTTGAGTTGATACTCGCCCCGGCCCCACAACTTCCTTTGTATGGTTCGATGACTTTTGAAAGAATGTAGAATGACTATCACCCCAACTCCCCGCGGTGGTTAGTCTCACTTATCCGTGAGTCCTGTAATAATGATTTTTATGCATATGGTTACTCACGACCCTGCTTCGTGCATTACATTTGTATCTTTTGTAGGAGTCCCGGCCGGTTATGTTGTCGTGCGCACTATGTTATACTCGTGTTATCTTGTGTTATAGTTCACCGAGCCCCTCGCTGGGGGCCGGTTCCGCTTATATTTGGTGTTATCGTCGTGTTATGGCGTTATGATGTGTTATGATGTGTGACGGGATATGGAGATTTGAAACTTTCTGGTGTTATGTTGTGTTATGGCGCCAATGACGGGCGAGCGACCATATTTTCTGAGCCCTATGGATGATTTGTATTTTGAAAATAAACATTTTGGTATTTGGATATGCACTTACTTTCTGTACTTCTGTTTCGATTATGACTCAGATTTGTTTACTATATCTTTTTCTTTGCATACTCAGTACATATTTCGTACTAACCCCCTTTCTTCGGGGGCTGCGTTTCATGCCCGCAGGTACAGACGTACACTTCGGTGATCCACCAGTTTAGGACACCTATTTGTTTGTTCAGGGGTACGGCGGGGCCCTGTCCCGTCATATGATTCTGTTGGTCTGTTTAGAGGTTTGTAGACGTACGTACGGGTTGTGTGCCTATTAAATACGAGTGTGTTCGTATGTTACATGATGCGGGCGATCCCATTCGCCGTGGCAGCCTTGTCGGCTTGCATCTGTATATATTTTGGGCTGTTGCGCCATTTGATAGCCTCGCGGCTTCTGTGATATGCATATGTTTGTGTTTGAGACAGTTTGAGATAATCTGAGACAGCGTCTGATATTTGTGTACGTATAAGCCGTATGTATGGGATTCGAATTAACGAATGTGTTTGGGGTGCCCAGCTCGGGCACTAGTCACGGCCTACGGGGTTGGGTCGTGACAAAAGTGGTATCAGAGTGGTTCGTCCTCGGAATGTCTACAGACCGTGTCCAGTAGAGTCTTGTTTATCGGTGTGTTGTGCACCGCGTCTATAAACGGGAGGTTACGGACATTTAGGATGTTATCTTTCCTTCGATCTAGATCGTGCGATAGAGTTTGTGTTATCGGGATGACTCCTCCCCTAACGACTTGTTATGTTTTCGACGATGCCTCCGAGGAAGGCCACGGCTGCCCGAAGGCAAGTCTACAGCAGTTGGTGAGACCGACCAGGCCCGGAGAGTTGCCGGGCCCGTGCCGAGAACTTTGCACGAGATTGTGCCCCGACGACCAGTTCGGCTACACCACCGATGCAGAGGGGCTTGGAGCGACAGATACCGGTTTGCGGTGAGGGGGTGGCTCTACCCCCAGGCTCCCGAGGTTCTAGCACCGGAGCCTCCAGTCCCTCAGCCCGGGGTGGAGGATAGGGCCATGCGGGATGCGGTTCGGCTATTGACCGAGGTTGATGGCGGGCCGGGTTCACGAACGGGGATCGAGGGAGGTGATCGTGCAGATAGATATGACGATCGAAGGGCCGTGATTTCGACTTGTGGTCCCCCGCATTTTTCGGGTCAAAGCCCCGGAGGACCCCCCGAGTTTATCGGACGAATCTTTGCGTACGCTACGGTTGATTAAGGCGGCCGAGATCGAAATCAATCGAGTTGGCGTCATATCGGTTGCACGACGTAGCGGCTAGTGGTATGAGTCTTGGATGTCTTGTCTAGGGGCGAAGATGCTCTCCATTTTGTGTGGGACGAGTTTACGAGAGGCCTTTCTTGGCCATTTTCTACCCCCGGAGCTACGAGCGAACGGAGGTAGACGGTGCTGGCATTGAGAGACGAAGGGCGAGGAGCGTCGGGGAGTACGGTTTAGAGTTTGACTCTTTGGCAGAGATATGCACCCGCTTTGGTGAGGCGATATGGCCGGATGCACTTGGGTATGTGATGGGGGGCTGACTAGTACTTGGTTGACGGCTGTTTGGTGATGGCGGCCCGGCCCCGTGTGGATATTGCCGTGTACGGGCACGCGCCCGGGGGTATGGAGGATCGACACGGAAGGCGCCGGCCCCGGGGGGTTTATGACGGGGGCCGGCCCAAGAGGGCTGGGTCATGCAGGGTATTTTGGAGAGTCTCGAGCGGGGCGGCCTCGGCGGCGGCGGAAGCGAGATATCCTCCCCGGCCCGGAGCAGCACGCCCCCACGCTTGCGGGCAGAGATCGGATAATGCGGGTATTCGGGAGCGAGTCGAGCTCCGGGGTTTCGAGCTCACGGGTGGACGGAGGTTCCGGCCGGTTGAGGCCACGGTTCGGTGTCCTCACCGTGGGAGACATCACCCGAGAGTGTTTTCGTGCCACGGCTTTTGTTTTACTTGTGGCCGTCGGGGCCGTGATGAGAGATTGCCGGTTAGGGGTGGTTCGAGTGGTGCGGCTCGGCCTACCGGGTCGGTGGCCGTTAATCTTCTCCTTCGGTAGCTATGCGCCACCCCGGGGCGAGCTACGGAGACCGGCAGCCGCGGTAGGGGTCGTGGTGGAGTTTCCGGTTCTAGCGGTCCTTCGAACCGCATTTATGCATTGGCCAGAGAGGCAGGGACCGGAGGCGTCGCCTAATGTTGTTACAGATATATTACTGGTCTTCTCTCGAGATGTATATGCACTGATAGATCCCGGCTCTACTTTATCATATATTTCCCCCCTTGTTGCTAATAAAATTGGGATAGAATCTGAACCGATAGAGCCTTTTGAGGTAGCTACACCGGTAGGGGATTCATTATAGCCGGGCGTTTATAGAGATTGTTCGGTAATTATACGTGGGCCGCACTAAAGGCGGACCTGGTAGAGTTAGATATGGTCCGAGTTCGATGTTATTATGGGTATGGATTGGCTAGCTTCTTGTTATGCTAATGTTGACCTCGAAGATAGTCCGTTTCCAATTTCCGGGGAACCGGTTATAGAGTGGGCGAGGTAATACGATCACCGAGGGGTAAGTTTATTTCATACCTCGAGGCAAGAAAAATGATCGAAAGGGCTATATTTATCATCTGGTTCGGGTACATGATTTAGAAGTAGAGGCACCGACTCTTCAGTCAGTCCCAGTGGTTAATGAATTTCCAGATGTATTCCCAAATGAGCTTCCAAGTCTTCCCCCCGAGCGAGAGATAGAGTTCACCGTTGATGTCTCCGTGCCGGACTCGGCCTATATCTATTCCTCCATACGAAATGGCAGACGAGAATTGAAGGAATTGAAGGAGCCGGGGATTTATTAGAGAAGGGCTTTATTAGGCCCGATACATCACCCCGGGGAGCCGGTATTGTTTGTGAGAGAGAGAAGGATGGGTCGGCGCGGATGTGCATTGATTATAGGCAACGGTGAATAAGGTAACCATCAAGAATAAATACCCCTCCCCGGGATTGATTTATTTGATCGGTTAAGGGTGCCGAGTGTTTCTCGAAGATAGACACGCGGTCGAGCTATCACCGAGTACGGGTACGTGAGGCCGATATGTCACGACCCAACCCCGTGGGCCGTGACTAGTGCCCTATCTGGGCACCCAAACGCACCTATCAAACGGAGTTACACACGGATGGCGTATATATACAAACATCAAACGCTGTCTCAGATCATATCAAACACATCCAGGTATATCACAGAGGCCGACAAGGCTGTGTTTCAAATTTATATAATTTTCAGAAAAATTTCGGCAGAGTTTCCTTTGTTTTACGGACTATCCAAAATAACCCTGCACGCAGAAAATACCAACAAGGGCCACACAGGGCCAACAAAACAACATATATACATATGCGGGCCGACAAGGCCGCCATGGCGGGTAGAACCGCCCAACACACAAATCATACAAGTCTAATCGAACGGACTGGGCACAACCCACACACATATATCCACAGACCTCTAAACAGAATGACAGAATCATATGACGGGACAGGGCCCCGTACCCCCGAACAAATATGTACAATGCGGCGAACGAATATATACCAAAAGTAAGCTCCGAATAAGGGAGCAATCCAACGAGCGAAGAGGGTGTCCTAAACGGGTGGATCACAAGCCGTGCGTCCGTACCGCGGGCATGAAACGCGACCCCGAAGAAAGGGGTCGGTACGAAATATGTCACAGTATGCAAAGCGAAAAAAATGCGGTATACAAATACGAGTCGAAATCGAAGTAGGGGTACGAGAAAGTAAATGCATTTCCAAAATATCAAAATGTTACTTCAAAATGTAAATCATGCATAGGGCACAGGAAATATGGTCGCCCGACTGTCGATGGCGCCATAACACCAGAAAGTTTCAAATATCCGTATCCCCATCACATATCATACAAAGCATATCGCCATACACAGCATAACACCAAATATAGTGGAACCCGGCCCTCGAGCGAGGAGCTCGGTGAACCATAAACACAACATAACACCGGAGTATATCATAATGCGCACGACAACAGAACCGGCCCGAGACTCGGCGAAAGATATAACAAAATGCACGAGCGGAGTCGTGAGGAATCATATGCATAAAATCATTGTCATAAGTCCAAAAGATAAATAAAATAGTCATATTTGAAATCGGAATAATAATCACGACATTTTCTTTCAAAAGTTGTCTAAATTACATAAAAGGGCATTGCGGGACCCACAGACGGGTGTAGACCCGAACTGGGCCCGCCTATGAAAAACATACTCATTCTATATCATACAAACTTCTACGAAAATTTCAAAGCAATCCGAGCTTTTACTTTGAAAGTTATGAGCGTTCGTAGTTTTTGAATCGTTAAAGAATAAACTCTAAAAAAAAATCAGCTTTCATGTAACTTTTGCAACTTATAAATTTCAAGGTCATAAGGATCAATGTTTTGTCATATCAACACAAGAATACCAAGGAACAAAAGCGAATCATAGACATGCTCGGATTGCGAGAATAGAGTTTCCTCGAGGTTTGTATCATAGCCTATTTTAACTAAGGCATGCCAAGGAAAGAAGGTTACTTTACATACCTCAAACGCTCTCCAATATGATCCAAACTCAAGCTAAATCCAACCTACGATTTGGGCTGCCCACGATCTATAAACAAGCCATAAAATGCCAAACATTAGCTAAAGACTTTTTGGGCATTAAATTCCAATTTTACCCTTAATTCTACGAAATTTAAGATTTCCCCGTAAATAGGCTACCCGAGAATTTAACTCGGCCATATCGATCAACAACAACAACAACAACCAATCTAGCAACATTAATAATCAATCCAAAAGGTAATACAACATTACTAGCTCTCTTTTCCATCATTCAACAATCTTTCATAAATTCAACACGACGACTTACATTCAAACCAACATCGACGCTTATACATTCACATACTAACCCAAACCCATACCAACAATATTTAAAGACATTCTAAGCAATTCATACAACATTTCCAACAACCCAAATTTTTCTCCAATTCAGCCGAATTCAGCCCCCAAACCCGAGAACCTCACTAACCCATTCCTCATTTTCAAATCATGATTTGCATCCACAATTCACATTCTAACAATGCTATTCTCATCAATATACAATTTACATTAAATGTACAATGATCTCCAATTCAGTCCGCATCAATCACAATATCAATTTGAGTCAATAAACATTCATTTCCAACATAGAATTCATAACGACGACGACTAAAACATTAAGCAATATTAATTCGTTCATTGTCATATAATGTGACCCATTTTCGGCTAGCACACCAACATACACATATGGATAATTCTCAATCGTTCTTCACCTTATAAAGATCATAATATACTAACTAGACATTAATTCATAGTTTCAACACAACCCAACACACACAACACACACATACTCACACGGCTCAAGCACCACACACCCAACTCATCTCCAACATGCCATATTTCATGATATCCATCCATTTTAACATACTACAATACACATACAACCTTTATACTACATAAAACATAATGAATTCTTACCTTTTCTCTTCAATTTCCCAATAGCCTAGGGTTTCCAAGGATGAAAAATAAAGGGTTGATCGCTCCAACGACACCTCCACGCTACTTAGGGACCTCAATATAGTGGGTTTGCATCATCAAAATAATTTTAGAAGAACTAGAAATGGGACTTGAATTTTCTCTTGGTTGGCCGAGAACCCCCTTTTGTGGTGTTCTTCAATTCCTTTTTTTTTCTAAGTGTTGGAGTGAAGTGAAATGAAGTGGTCATCTTTTAACAATGCAAGACTTAGTCAAGGGTGCCTTGGCCCACACCATGTGTTGTTCCAATTAAAATTGAACACACTTTGTGTGGGCCAACTCCACACTACACGGCTAGCCATGGAAAAATGGATGACTTTTCCAACTTCCAATTTTATCACTTTTGGTCCCAATTTTCCTAATTGTTCCATACCAATAAATTCATGCACAACTTATATCTCAAAATAAAATTGAAGGTCAAGAATCCCGACTTTGTATCCCGAAATAGTTTTGTCCTTAGCTTATCATAATTAACACATTGTTCCAATGTACAAAAATACGGGTTCTAACATCCTCCCCCCTTAAGAACATTCGTCCTCGA
Organism: Lycium ferocissimum; assembly: GCF_029784015.1. Classification (NCBI taxonomy): domain Eukaryota; kingdom Viridiplantae; phylum Streptophyta; class Magnoliopsida; order Solanales; family Solanaceae; genus Lycium; species Lycium ferocissimum. The sequence goes on from NW_026717946.1 coordinate 12,793, forward strand.
ATGTTAGATTAATCTTACGGGTCATACAAACAATTTGGGGGAGTTTCTTTCATCAACTGTCACAACAATTCATTTATTGATCAACATAGTCAAGTAAAGTTAGATTACTTGGCGGCGAAAAAAAGTGAGGATACTTCTTCTTCATCTGCTCCTCCGCTTCCCAAGTCACTTTCTCGGTTATTGTTCCGCCACAAGACTTTAACGAAGCCACATCTTTGTTCCGTAACTTTCTTACTCGACGATCCAATATGGCTATAGGTCAGCCCTCATAAGACGACTCTCCCTCTCATGGACTCCGGATATCATCTACAGGAAAGACTCTGGAAGGGTCACCAATACACTTACGAAGCATAGAAACATGAAATACCGGGTGTACCGCTCCCAGATCAGCTGGCAGATCTAACTCATAGGCAACCTTGCCTATTTTACGAACAATCTGATAAGGCCCAATATATCTCGGACTGAGCTTCCCTTTCTTGCCGAATCTCATAACACCTTTCATAGGTGATGTCACGACCCAACCCCGTAGGCAGCGGCTCGTGCCCGAGGGCACTCGTACGTACCTAGTATCCCAAATCGAAAATAGCGTACGAATAACTTATACCGTGTACAAATAATATATTTACGGAAAAGTGAAACGTCGCCCCGAAGCCGTCACAAATATACAAATATACATATCGCATCATAACTTCCGGAAAATAGTATCACATATAAGCCGATAAGGCCGTCATAGCATAGGACGTCCAAATCACAAATCACACGGACATGGGGAATAGTGAGTACCCATAACCCACACGTATATGTCTACGGACCTCAGAGTCATAACAAAATCATATGACGGACGAGGGCCGCCGTGCCCGTGAACAAACATATATATAAATATGCAATAACCGAATCTCGAATCAAGTGTAGGCTCCCGAAACAAGGGAGCGCTCCAAGTCGGTGAACGAATCCTAAGGTTTGGTGGATCATCCGGATAAGTATCCGTACCGCGCGGCATGAAACGCGCCCCAAGAAAGGGGTCGGTACGAATATGTGCGAGTATGCAAAGCATGAAATATAGTAAACAAGATCACGGTCAAATCGAAGTACGGAAAGTAAAT